>NC_091125.1:52357811-52585311 GCF_040183065.1 Periplaneta americana
ATTTTTATCGTGGCGAGGAGAATGATGGACTTGATATTTGAAAATGATTTATTACCAAGACGGGCGAGGATAATTTTCGAAAGAGAAGATTATTTTAATACACAGGACGAAAAAGATTTGCAAATGCGTTTAGGCTAAGCAAAACATAAACATTTATATTTTGAATAGTACGGAAGGTGATTCAGAATTTGTAACTGGTAGTTAAGTACTTCATAATAATATTATGACTTAGTATATTTATTGATATGACGTCACTAGTAGTGATTCATTGGTAATGTACAACACACTTTAATTCTTTCATGGAACAGAAAGATACAAATTCATACTTTACAACAACTTTCATCAATAATTTTTTATGTACAACACAATATCTTTGTGGAATGGGCTCCTGTACCGTTCTGGTAGAAAATTAACTTCATATTTAAAGCGAAACTCTAAACAAGAAGTTCGCTGTTGTCTATTTTAATTTTGATCTATTTTTTTGTTGTGAAAATTCTTCCCCATAGCTTAAGTGATAGCATTTTCAGCTACAATTCAGGGAACCTGGGTTCGAAGTGGTTTTATTTTCCTCCTACAGAATATAGATATGTAGCCTATACCTCGCCCTGTGCTTTCTCTATGTTTTAAGCGGTGGCTTGGCACTATACTGACAATATAACTAGAAAGTACCGCTACTTGTAAATGTCTAGTGTTGGTTTATGATCTTCATGAAGAAGACTGGAAGAAACCAACTAAAACGTACGAATTCTTGAAATTAGATGATGATTTTTGAGTAATTGGTAAATAAAAAGTGTATTTCGATTATTCGTCAAAGAAGGCAAGCCATACTAGTTAGTCATACATGGAAATTTGTATAAGTAGGGGGACAGACCGACAGGCAGAGAGATAAATGGCTATATAAATAGGCACATACTGTATACCCCATGAACTCATTAATTTCTTATATGAGTTGTGCATTATGAAATGGAATATGATTCAGGTATTAATATCTAAATGCACACTTATTCTGATATGATGATGTGTATTTGTGAAAAATGCAGTAGGGCCTACATATATTTCTGTATTTTATAAATCATTGTCTTTTTAATTACCTGTATAATTTTACTAATGTTAGCACCCTTGTGAGTAGTCCATTGGCGGTACCGAGTCAGTCACTCAAGCGCTCATACCAGGCGGACCGAGTTCAATCCGCGACCAGTTCATGATGGAATTTGAGGTGCACATAGCAGACTCTGTAGGGGGATTCTCACGGGGTACTCCCATTTTCCTGTATCATTCCACCAACATTCTCCACTTTCCCTTCATTTCAGCTATCTTATACAGAGCTATCGGAGCAATAGTAACAATAACAGGCATAATTAAATGATTTCACCAATATAATCAAGAACTATTAATAATTGGTATAACTATTATATTATTAACAATAATTCAATGATGACGAGATATTGTACGAGAAGGTACTTACCAAGGATTACATACTAAGATAGTAACAAAAGGTTTACGATTAGTTAAAAATAGGCCTGCACAAAATATTGCTGTTTTCCTAAAATATTACAGTATATTAAATGGAACAGATCTCAAAGAGACTATACGCATAAAGTTTCTTGGCTTAGAGTTGGATAATCAGTTGAAATGGAGACACACATATAGAATATTCATTGATTCATTAATAGTTTTCTGCCCAAGGGCAGGTCTTTCACTGCAAAACCCAGCATTTTTCAATCTTTATTTTATGCCTTCTTAGTCTTCTCAAATGATCCATATATCTTCTTCTATTATCTGATGTCTTAGTTACCGGCGTGCCTCAGTCAGTTAAGGCGTTTGCCTGCCGGTCTGAAGTTGAGCTCGGGCGCAGGTGCGATTCCCACTTGGGCTGATTATCTGGTTGGGATTTTTCCGAGGTTTTCTCCAACCGTAATGTGAATGTCAGGTAATCTCTGGCGAATCCTCGGCCTCAGCTCGCCAAATACCATCTCGCTATCATCTATCTCATCGACGCTAAATAACCTAGTAGTTAATACAGCGTCGTTAAATAACCAACTTAATAAAATCAGATACAGTATCTTCTTCTGCTCCGAACTTTTCTCCTGTTCACCATTCTTTCCAGTGTATCCTTCAATAGGCAGTTTCTTCTCAGCCAGTGACACAACCAATTCCTTTTTCTCTTCTGATCAGTTTCTGCATAATTCTTTCTTCACCCACTCTATCCAACATACCTTTATTTTTTATTCTGTCTGTCCACTTCACACTTTCCATTCTTCTCCATATTCACATTTCAAATGCTTCTAATAGCCTCTCTTCGCTTCATTGTAATGTCCATGTTTCTGCCCCATACAATGCCACACTCTACACAAAGCACTTCATTGGTCTCTTTCTTAGTTCTTTTTTCCACAAGTCTGCAGAAGATGTTCCTTTTTCTACTCGTATTAAAAGCTTTTTTGCCATTACTATACTCCTTTTGACTTCCTGACATAGCTCATGTTACAACGCAAGTATATGAAGCTTGCTCTACTGCCTCCTTCAGAATTTGCACATTTATCTTCTTACATAGAATATATTACTCCTAAATTGAGCTCTGCCTGTTATGCATTAAGATCCTTGTCTTTTATTCGAGTCACGAATATCTTTAAAATGTCATATGTTGTATACTTAAATTCTATAATGAAATATGGATTAATATTCTGGGACAATTCTTCTGAAGCTCATCTGAACACATTTTTGTTTTACAAAAGAAAGCTATAAGGATAATGGCTGATGTGCATAAGAAGGACAATATGTGAAAAGTTTTTCCAAAATTTAGAAATTTTGACCTTACTAAGTGAGTAATGACATTCTTTCCCTAATGATGTTTTACATTAAAAACCAAGATACATTTTGTACCAATCAAGACATTCAAAATTTTATTACAAAACTCAAATCAGATTTCCATCTACTGTCTGTTATAGTCCCGTCGCTCTAATTTCCGGCAGCCAATCACTTTGCAGGTCGGTTACATTTAAACGTGTGCGTCTTGTGATTCGCTGATGAAGACGTTATGCATTTTCTAAGGCTGGGTAAATACTTAATATAATCGCCCGCCATTTTGGCTCTTTCGTTGGCGTTCGCAGAAAGCACATGAATACGTTATTTTCCGCTCAATTATTTGCTGAATTACAGTGCGTTTGATTTATTATCATAGGAGCTACGACATGATAATGTTTAACGGTGTGACAAATAGATTCCTCGTCTGGTAGCTCGGCAACGAAAGAACAAAATTGGCGAACGATACTACCTACCTAGACTTTATAGAGCCTTCACTTCCTAAGACATAAGCAAAGAGTAGGAGTCACGCCGGGAATAACAACGTCGCGACTATAGTTAAGCTGTTATAAAAAAGTGTTCACACTCTTGCATTATTGCAGGTGAAAATAAATAATGGACGTCCTTCTCTTTGTTGCAGGCATGAAGGAAGATAACTTGTGGTACTTGCCGTGGGTGGTACGTCCCGACCTACTGCATGGTACTCAATATATAGTGTCGCCATCTCTCGGTGTTATCAGACGACGGAGACGCCCTCCGTTATCCACTGCAGTCTCTGGTAAGTATTGAGACTATTGAATTTGTTCAGCTCTACTTCCAAATCTCATAGGCAATTGCTCATTAACACCTAAGTAAATTATGGAAGGTTTCTAAAAACATTGTGTAAATTGTCTGAGAAACACTGCAGATTCACCTCTTGGATTAGAAGTGTAACTCTTGATTATGTAGCGATTTGAATCACGTGAAGTGGTGAGTCTTAGCCTGAGAAAAAGCTTGCTGGATTTCCGGACAGAAAATTATTTCAGTAACTTAGAGAAGATTCTTGAAATGATGGCCTTTCCTTGGATACGTTCCTCTATCTAGGATAAAAGTAGGCCTATGACGAGTAACACGTCCCAATTCTTGTCTGGTAATGTTAGAAATTTCAACGCGGATTTTTCTCTGAATTTAAGAGTAATTATTGTGCACACAACATATCTGTATTATATATCTTTGACTTTTTCTACATAAATAGGAATCGCTAGGATTTAAGTCTGAAGATCGAGGTGGTCAGTATCGCCAACTGATAATCCCTTCATCATTTATGTCCGATAAACCTCGTTCATTGAGAATTACATTGTCACGCATGGCAGACACGATTTTTTCTTCTTCTGTGAATTCAGTAAAGAACAGAGTCTATATGCTATCTTTAACAGGTCCTTCAATGTGTAGATCTACTGTCTGATCAAGAAATATCAACCTGATATTCTCGTCACAAATTAAAGTCCTATTTTGAAGGAATGTTGGGAATATTAGCTAGTTATCTGTAAATCGTAGTTTCTTTTGGTGTTGTATAGTATAATTCGAATGTTATCATATAGCATCTTGTACTCTGTGTTGTATAAAATTGTTTTTCTGTCTATGGTTACGCCTTGTTCATTTGGATTTTCTTTAAAAGTAACTGAAGACTACTCGCTTACAAATAGAAGCCCAGATTAAATTCAGTATGTCAAGTCTTATCACGCGGTTTAGATTTCATGCATTATCCTTGTCTAGATAATAGCTACACTGTAGCTGTATTTAACACACATTCATTAAAAACGAAAAAAAAAAAAAAAAAAAAAAAACTTGCAGCCCTCAAATTAACACTTTTAAGTTATCAGTGAAATGTTGAATTCTCCGTATTTTGAGTTCACTAATGTAATCAGAACACCTGTAATGTAATAACAATTGTTATTGTATCAGCTTATCAGTCCTCATCATGCCTTTCAAACCTGTAATGTAGCCTACTTGGATATATAACAAATTCAAGTGAAAAAAACTCAGAATATGAAATTCGCTATAAAACGACGCATTAGTAATAATTCGCGAATGTGTTGATATTTCGCTATTAAAACTCTATTTCGCGTTTTTTAATCCGCATATTAATAATAATCAGAATCACTTAATTCGTAAAGATTAGCAAAAATCTATTGCATATCTATTATGCGATCTCCATAAATACCGGGCCCTGAATATAATGTATAAAGGAATCAATATTGATTCATGAAACAACAATAATAACATGCATAGCAAGGGAAAATATATATAGGTTAAAGGTAAATTGAAATGCGAATGAAGTTTTGCTGTCATATTTTCCAGACCTCAAAATCGCGGGATCAACTCTGCACAGTAGACTTCTGTCTGTGCAAATTAGAGTTAGCCTAAAAGGAACATTATGCAAATTAGTCGGCTCTGAAAGCACTTTAGTGCCTGTATTGACTTGGAAGTTCTAAAAACCATGGAATATAATTTCTTCCCGAAGGCCGATGAAACTTACATGGGTTCCAAGTCATTTCAGAACTATAGGCAATGGTGATAGATGTTGCATCCCCATTTGTCGGACAAGAAGTCATTGGTATAGATCTGCCTTCAAAAATATTTAAGTAGAAGGATAAGTCAGTGGTTACACATCTAGTTTATTAGCCAAATGTTACTGAATGACATCAGGCACACTGATTCAAGCAACTAATACTGATCTGGATAAAAAGCGGTATCGTTCAACAGGAAGAAACTTGTGGTAGTGGTAGTTGATATGTTAACCGATCACAGCAATCTTGATAACATCAATACGGTGATGGGTCTCACTGGAGACAATGTATAGGAAATGCAAGCAACAGCAGGAGAGTTCAGCAGCCTATGTATCGTCCCGATGTAATGACCAGGGCAAACTAAAGTTGCAGCTCCTGGGATCAACGGAAACCACGACGTATCAAATGGATTGAGCTGAAGACCAACTGCTTTATGGACAAATCTGGTCTTCTCGAGTAAATATCTGGTGATAAAGGACAACTCACTCACTCACTCACTCACTCACTCACTCACTCACTCACTCACTCACTCACTCACTCACTCACTCACTCACTCACTCACCCACCCACCCACCCACCCACCCACCCACCCACTCACTCACTCACTCACTCACTCACTCACTCACTCACTCACTCACTCACTCACCTTAGCCAGACCTTAACATAGTTTTCTGCAGAAGGGAAATAAATGTTGGTGATTTTAGTCGTAAGCTTATGACCTGTCTTCGAATGTAAGTGTTGTATCTAGGCAAAATTTATCGATCATTTATCATTAGTGTCAAAGTTAAACTTACATAATCATCATTCTTATCTATAATCCTCTCCTTGGAAGGAAATGATTTCGCCTTTTCGGTGCCCTCAATACAGAAATAGAATTTTTGTCATTCACCGAGAAACATTTTTCAGGGATATTTTAACCGATCATTTAATTTATTTGGGTGTGTTAGCAACCAGCTAGCCTATCAGCTGATTTCGAGAGTGTAAGAGCTTGGATGTGGATAGTCTGTCAATATTGATAACCAATATTGGTTAGAAGAATGGACAGAATTATTTTATTCTGTGGTTAATTTGAAAATTCATGTGCAATTGATTTCTAATATGGAAAACAAGTTTATTACTTTGTATTTAACGACAGAGTGATTAATAAACTCGTGTAAATTCTTAAATGTGCAAGTTTTGTGTTATGTAACTTATAATCGTAGTGCAATCAGCATACGGGGTTTCACCGAAGAAAAGAATTCCAGAAAGGAAAATCCTATCGATAAAATTCTCTAAGATATATAGGAATAATCTTAGAACGTTGGTAAATATGCTTATAGTCTAATAAATATCAACAGTAATAAGATATGATATGATGTATTTATTCATCCATCACATATCTGTAAGACAGACCTGTTACAATTCTATATTACCCCAGATCTGCCTTACTTTACAATTTTAATCACCTATGCCAAGTCGTACAGACCTTAAAAAAAAGAAAAAAAAAACTAAAAAAACACACAGAGCCTACACATTACAAGATCAATTTAATACACCATTAATTTTAACTTTCTCTTCCCATTTTAGCTTCACTATCATTAAAAGTTCGCCTAATTTAAGTCTCTTATATTAGTTGTACTACATATTTCCTTATTTGCTATGTATCTATTCATACTCAAAAATTTTTTTATCTAACCATTTTTTTCCTTGTATTTTCTGTTTCTTGACATTTTAATGCTATAGGGAACGCGTCTTCTCCCATGCCATAAAGGAGAAAGATATTCTTCTCTACGGTACCCCTCCTATTTTTCAATTTCCATGTTCCTAGCCTCCACCAAGCTAAGCCCATCCTCATTTCCCTATTGTTTATTCTTACATCATAATCTTGTTCCCATGACGTTTTAATGTCCTTATAGTTACTCAGTGTTCTCATTTCCTTGAGATTTTGATATAATTCTTGTCTCGTAATTTCATTACACCTTCCTTTTACGATTTTACAAATTGCATTTAAATTCATTACTCAAATTTCATTCCATAACTAACTTAGACCTAATCTACTCACCTTGTTCTTTAAATCTTCTAGCCAATTGGGTTTCAAATTCGTGTCCCGAAGAAAATGCAAACACTTCTTTACAACGGTACTATCTTCCTTCTCCATAATATGACATAAGGATTTTATTTTCCTTACTAGTATCGTTCCCATAGTACTGTCTACTCCCATTTCGAATCTAGCAGCTTGGTTAGAAGCGTTCCACGGGATTCCTAGAGAATTTAAATCTAATTCTATCAATAAGCTGACTAGATAAATCATTATCCCAAATTTCTATAATATACAATATTTTCGATTCTACAATAGCTCTATAAATATTAAACAGGTTTTTTTAATCTCTATATTCTGCCATTTATTCAAGCACTTATCAGCAGTAATAATGACACTGACACAAGGAACAATTGAGAGGAAGAAAAAAATATACGGGTGATTTCTCGTCTAGCCATGTGAACATTCGTTCTGTTAGCCACTTCTTTTTATAGCAAGGTATGCCACTGATGAGAATCGGATAATGTTGGAAAGTAGAAAGCCTGAAATAGGACATAATCTACTGTAATATGCATAGCTGGATACTAACAAATCATTAAACTTCATCATTAATGAATTAGCAGCCCTGAAACAAAACCTGTTAAGTTTATCTCCAAACTTAACAGAATTTGAAATAGCTCCATGATTAAAAATTTCATTCGCTTGTAACTCATTTGTATTAAATGTATATATTCCCCTTAGAATGAAGTTTGTAGCCCGATGTAGAACCGTTTCACAGTCAGTTACGATTGGAAGTATACCTAACGGATTTTGCTTCAAAACTCCTCAAATTTTGCCTAAACATATTTATGAACTTTCCCGAATTTAAGTCTTACTACTCATACATGACTTACGGAGTTTTGAGGTGAGAGACTACATTAAAGAGGAACTTTCAAAGTTTATATTTATTTGACACCTGATTAAAAGATTGTCATTAGATAGACTTACAACTAAACACGTCAATATGTCAAAATGGTGGAGCAAGCTCTGTGTTCTGAAGTTTCAAGTGGAAACATCTGTTGTCACAGAGCAGCGAGAGTTTCCTTCAAGCAAACCGCAAATTCGTGCTTGTTATGAGCGTTTTGTAATGGCAGTGTGTGTAAACATTGAAGTGCCAGAAGAATTCTCGTGAGTGAAGTGTGTATTTAAGTTATTTAACAGTCGTTTGTGGCAAGCCCGCAAAAGCCTGTGCAGATCGGGGACATACCGACAACAGGTGTCTGACAGTTCTTCGGAAAGGTCATTTTCTTCCGTTTGAAGTACAGACGTTGTAAGAAATTAAATTCGCGGAGTTCTTTTGCAGCTTTCTGCAAAACTGATGAAGAGACGATTATGATCAAGTTGGTCTTTCAACAAGAGACGATCTTCCTCCTATGTGGACTAGTAAACATTACAATTTAAGCTTCTGGGGAAATTGAATGCCTGGCAGTTTGTTGAACACCAAAAGAACATCCAAAATTTAATGTTTTTGTGACGTGTTTCAAAGAAAACATTCATAAAGGAACGCAAGGAAATAGAGGACACTGTCGCAAGTGGTAAAATTAATCCAGAACGTGAGATCGAATCGCGCTTGGGCTGATTACCTGGTTGGATTTTTTTCTAACTTTACGGCGAATGTCAGGTAATGTCATAGCGAATTCTCGGCGTCATCTCACTATCACCAATTCCATCGATGGTAAATAACCTAGTTGTTAATACAGCGTCGTTAAATAACCGATTTAAGTAAAAGGGACTTCAAATGCGAAGTCATCGAGACACACTGTCTGTCGTACAACGTACATGCATAATGGAACTCTGTTCCGTCAGCAGTTCACGATCCACCGCCCTTTGAAGAATAACAATAATGAAAAATTCTCACCTGAAGCAATTCAATGTCTGTTGCGGTTTGTATAATATATTTAATAAAATGTATTCATGACTATTACGTTACCATAGCGATCACGATTCGCCGAAACAAAGCACTGCCCACGTGAAATAGAGCATTGTGGTAATGCGAGTATAGACACCGCTACAGTGCTCGACTACATCGTGTTCAATCTGATTGTTAGGAAGGGAATTACAGTATGTTCTTCTTTTGATGTTTCTTGGCTTCATTCAAATTGGAAGTAAAATGAAGGGAAACCACAAAATTACTTCGCTTTTTTCTGTTCTTGCTGTACGAAAAATAGAGAATCATTTCTTTTACTTATAATACGAAATATCTTGGCTACAGATAAGTTTTGTGTTTTTGGAAAATCGATGTTGAAATGTTTACTAAATGTACGTTGCATGCTGTGTATCTTTCAATCTGTGTGTCCGTTCATCTGTATACAGTGATTTCTTCTAAACCTAACCTATTCAGTTATTTTGTTTATATCTACGAGTCAATACAACGGGGAATGATGCACATGATATACTGAGTGTTTAAATAAAAGTATGGCATATTTTCACAGCAGGAAGTATTGGTCAAAACAAGACATAACATAATCCGGAAACATTTTATGTTGGGACATAGGTCGTTTTTAATGTGGCTTAAAATCGTTTAAAAACACAAAACAAGTATTTTGAGAGTGAGCAGCATTCCTCAGAATAAGTAAACGGATATACAATATGAAGAGGAATTTCATTCATAACATGGTGAAAGAAATGAATTTTTGCTAAGCACGTGTAAAGAGAAAATATACAGCATATTCATGATGCTGATTGTTATTTATTTGGAAGGCTCTTACGTTATTCTGCTCCAATTCATTTAATTGTCTTATTGTACATGCTTTATGATTTTAGTTTCGTTACCTATTCTTTGTCCACGAAACTCGTGTTCTGAAATCTGCATCCTCAACTTTTGCGACGTTGGTCCGCACAGACTTGTATGGATCTTCAATGAAAAAAGCCTGATGTGACGAAGAACGGCTGGCTTGCCTCCAGATATTTAAATCAGAAACGGGGATTCTTTATCTTGCTGTAAATCCAAGATACGAAATCCCCTGGAGTTACTTCCTTTTCTAAGACAGTCATGCTTATAAGAAATAATTTCCTGTCCTTAATCCGATTTGATCCCGCGGACATAAAATGCAGTGGCAAGCATGGTAATTAAGCAACTGATGACAAGAATTGTAGTAATTCAAATATATTTCAGCATCTATTATGCAGAATGCCATCTATCTGTCCGTTATTTCGATCTTGTATTTTTTGCTTTTTTTGGGTTTTCATCCTCGGTCGAGAGAAAAAATCCTGAATTCATATTTAATGTTTTTCAGTCTGACTATGGACGGATATTCAATGGAAATCTGATGCTCTGGAAATGGAACAAATGATCTAGCCACTTGTGTAAGATCTGAAAGGAATTCTCATTAATAGTACCAAACATTCATGCCTTGACGGATTTCGAACTGATGACAGCAGTTTCCACGAAGAGTCAAAGATGAATCTTAGTCATTGGATCACAGCTTGAGGTTCCAATCTGCTATTTACTATGTTATTTATACAAGAATTAATATGTGAATATACAACAATTTTAAAATTCTGCTTGACAGTCACGAGCTTTCCAGACCCTTTGGAATTATGCATCATATGGGAAGAATGGTACAAAAAGACAGTGAGGTAGGAATAAACTTTTATTTGAATCTTTAACTGAGTGGTTTCTTACATAATGAATGTTAACTCTACATTATATTAAGCATACAGACAAAGCTAACAATAAATTTCTATTTTCTCTTGATTCCTTTGTATTCTCTTCTTTTAAAAATTGTTCAGAATGTTTTCGCATTTTGTCAAAATATTTTAACTGTAGTTTTCAAATACGAAACCAGCTAATAAATTACCTTCATAGTCGCCCTATCGGCAGTAGCGTTTGAATTTGCAATCTAGAGGCCAAAACATTTTCCACTCTCCACACAATTTGGTGATAAGGTATTTGAACCTGATTAAATGAATATCTTCAGTTGCTACATAATTGCATTATGTATCAACTTCAGTACTTATTTTGCAGTCACAGTGTAGATATTAATTTGTCAAAAGGCGGTCACATGAAAGAAAATGATCATGGCGAATCGGTTCTTTTGTTTCCATCATTAACCTCCATCTGTCTGCATAGCTATGTCTGCCTGCATGTTTGCAAGTCTGTTTTGTTTAATTTATTTAATTTTTTTCTGTGTCATTCTATCAGATTTCCTGTCTGAATATCTGTTTGTCGCATTGCCTTTCTCTTTCTCCATTAGATTGTTTTTTGTGTCTTACTGCCACTATGTTCTTTTGTCTTTTTCCTCCATGTGTGTATCTCTGTTTATCTATCTTTATGTTTGCCTGCCTGCCTGACTGACTGATTGACTGTCTGTCTGTCTGTCTGTCTACCTACTAATACTTACATACTTGTCGTCTATCACCTTCTTTCCGACTTACTTTCCTGTCCATGTATCTGCTAATCTCCCTGCATAACTCACCTGACTATCTGCCCGTCTGTCTATCTGTCTGCCTGCCTGCCTGCCTGTATTTATATCTACCTATCTGCCTGCTTGCTTGCCTTTCTACATACTTACCAGCCTGCTTGCTTATCTACCTACTGTACCTGTCTGCTGACCTGCGTGTATTTCTATTTCCCTTCTTGTCTTTCTAGTTATATATTTGCGTATAATATAGGGGAGAGTCGGGTAGTATCGGACAGTGCGTTTCTTTCATCTACCACCATATGGTAGTACCTGAATGACGTGGTTACGTTTCTCTATGCGACATCACAGAAACGTAACCGTGTAAATCAAGTACTATCATCGTGTGGTAGATGAAAGAAATTCACTGTCCGATATTACCCGATGTCCGATACTACCCGACTCTCCCCTATACCTGCCCGTCTGTATGTCTTTATGCCTGTCTGACTGTTAGTCTTTCTATTTATCTATCTGCCTATCTGTATGCTTGCGGTGAGATCTGATCGTCCAAACTTCGTCCGTCTGTTTGCCACTTCTTTCTTTATGATAGACATTCAATCTGTTCTCTTTCCGTTGCTCTTTATGTCTGTCTGCCTGATGTTCTTTTGCATCTATCTGTCTATCTGTAAAGTCAGATTTATGTAATGTCACATGTCCGCTTCAAAGTCTCATACAGTCGTGCGGGAGGAAGTTTGTAAATTGCCAGATGCGTTGGCACATGTGTGCACGTGCCCACGGAGCGTGAAATTGCGGAACTTGAGTCTCACACACGGAAGTGAAAATATCTCACTCTGAGTAATGAATCCATAGCGAAACCCATCACACGTGAATTACATCATGTTCACGTGAGCATAGTAACACAGAGACCTCTTAGAAATAGCAGCCAGACCTACTATGAATGTTCTATATTTGGTTTTTCAGAATACGGAAATTTTGAGAGATGTTCGTGAACTGAAACAGAATTATGTATAACCAGTAAAATGAATGAATACAGCCAGACCTACTATGAATGTTCTATATTTGGTTTTTCAGAATACGGAAATTTTGAGAGATGTTCGTGAACTGAAACAGAATTATGTATAACCAGTAAAATGAATGAATACAGCCAGACCTACTATGAATGTTCTATATTTGGTTTTTTCAGAATACGGAAATTTTGAGAGATGTTCGTGAATTGAAACGGAATTATGTATAACCAGTAAAATGAATGATTACAGCCAGACCTACCATGAATGTTCTATATTTGGTTTTTTCAGAATACGGAAATTTTGAGAGATGTTCGTGAATTGAAACGGAATTATGTATAACTAGTAAAATGAATGAATACAGCCAGACCTACTATGAATGTTCTATGTTTGGTTTTTTCAGAATACGGAAATTTTGAGAGATGCTCGTGAATTGAAACGGAATTATGTATAACCAGTAAAATGAATGAATAGGCCTACAACTAAATACGTAAATAAGTACAACTAAATACATAAATAAATACCACAAATAAATATACATAAGTACGACAAGCAAATACGTAAATAAGTACCACAAGTGAACACATAAATAAATAAGACAATTAAATGCATAAGTAAACACAAGTAAATAAATAAACACAAATAAATATATAAGTAAAGGCGACAAGTAAATACATAAATGAATATTACAAGTAACCGCATAAATAAATAAGACAAGTAAATACATACATAAATACAAGTGAATACATAAATAAAGGCGAAAAGTATATTACATAAAAAAGATAAGTAAATGCATAATTAAAGACGACAAGTAAATACATACATAAAGACGACAAGTTAATGTATAAATAAAGACAAGTAAATGCATAAGTAAAGACCACAAGTAAGTGTACATAAATAAAGACGACAAATAAACACGACAAGTAAATGCATAAAGAGAGACTACAACTAAGTATATAAATAAAGGCGACAAGTAAGTACATAAATACAGACAAGTAAATGCATAAGTAAATACCAGAAGTACATAAAGACAAGTAAATGCATAAATAAATACCACAAGTACAAGTACATAAATAAAGACAAGTAAATGCATAAATAAAGACTACAAGTAAATGCATAAATAAAGACTACAAGTAAATACATAAATAAAGACGACTAGTTAATGTATAAATAAAGACAAGTAAATGCATAAGTAAAGACCACAACTAAGTATACATAAATAAAGACGACAAATAAACACGACAAGTAAATGCATAAAGAGAGACCACAACTAAGTATATAAGTAAAGGCGACAAGTAAGTACATAAATACAGACAAGTAAATGCATAAGTAAATACCATAAGTAAGTACATAAAGACAAGTAAAAGCATAAATAAATACCACAAGTAAGTACATAAATAAAGACAAGTAAATGCATAAATATATACCACAAGTAAGCTACAGTAGCAAGAAAATACATATCAGTAAATAATTTGGTTTGAAAATTATAAACCATTCCATATTTACACCGACTCTATGTAACAATTTCAATTTCAAAAACAAATTCAGAATTTTACTGATACTAATAATATTGGAGAGGTTCACCAAGACCTAACACTGCGACCTTGCATATATTTTGTGCTAACCTTCCAAATGGACACATTTTCAACTGAACCAGCTGACCGCGCATCGCCATCCGCGGTCGGGAAACGCTACAGAATAGAACTCGGACAAAATGATGTTGATGTTTAACGTGGGGAAAAGAGGAGAACCTTGAGAATAACTTCAACTGAGACTTTTTCCGTCATAAGTGTTTCTAGGGGTTGTCTGATGAAAAGTCTCAGGCCTGACTGGGACACGAATCCAGACGAATACGATTCTACGGAATAATAAGGGTGTAATAATTGATGTTTTGTTATTTGAAGTGTTGTATCAGTGAAGAAGTGTGTTGTGTCATTGAAGTGTGTTTCTGTCAATGAAGTTTTGTAGTTTATAGTGGTAGTGCAAATTATTTTAACAGTGAAATAGTTTTCAAGTGTTAGTGAAATCAGGATAGTGTCAGTGAAATGTGTCGTAGTTCCAGTGCATTGAGTGAGTTGATAGCGAAATGAGTGTAGTGCTGAAAGGTACTTCTGCTTGTATGAACATATCATATATACTCGTGGGTTTAAGTTCGAACCTAGGGTTAAGATACAAATTAGATTTACTTTAAATGTTATTTTAAGTGATCGTGCTTCATTTAATTTAGGATGCTCCTTGTTGTTGTTGTTATTATTATTATTATTATTATTATTATTATTATTATTATTATTGAGTGTAATTAGTTACCACTGCCACCGGGTATTTACCCATTTACAGTGTGAATAAATACATAAATATTCCCATTACTCTGAGAATCTGTTTACTAACATTCATAGTTGTTATGTTTAGGATTACATAATTGTTTTATCTTTTGAACTGGCGCCATACTGCGTGAAATGTCATTCATCATTTTATGAGAGGTACAGGAATCAACACTAAAACTGAAAGTCACAGACCATGACAACTGCAAAACGTCTGTGTGCCGAGTCTGCTGCGAGATGCCACCCTGCAGCCCCTGCTGGTCACTTTGTTTGCACGCCACAGCTTTCACTTTTGCAGTGATTTCGCTGTTTGTTTTGCACTATTTTGCATACCCGACTTCTTGAAGATCTCCATGCTTCATTGTTTAGATACGGTGTAGCTGGGAATTTTTGTATCTGTAAGTGATCCAATATGATGCAGTAGATAAATTAATGGTCTGTATTAATTCGAATTACTGTAGATTACCGTACATGAATATTCCTAAATCTCGATACATCACATTCAAGTCTTGATGCAGGAGTTCTGCAAGTCTAATTATGAGGTCAAAGCGATGGAATATTTAATTCAAAACGTTAGAAAATTATTCCGAGAAAAAAACGTTGCATGTCTCTGTGGCTGGGATAGACCAGGTAATTATCTCCTCTGTGTTAATTTTATGATATTGCAGGAGAAATAGATCTGTAAAAGCACGATTGTGAATAGTTTAACAGAACTTGACTCCGGTAAGTTATACTGTATATAACGAGAAAGTTTATATAATTTAGTGATACACATAACTTTGCACTTAATGTCTCTCTTAAATACAGAAGCCATTCAGAATTGAAATGATACCATCGTGCTAATTAACAACCATAGAGTGATTATTGTATGTGAAACAGAAGTTGTAAGCTTAACGTTTGCTTAGGCCTAACATTAGACACAGATCCTCTGGGATCAACTTTAATTGCTTTACTATAGAAAATCATTTAACTGAAGGGCCATGTAAAATACGATGGTAATACATACTTACAAAAAAAGTATCAAGAAGATGACACATACTTCCTCATACATTTTACACCGTTTTTAACAATTAAGTTCATATTTACTATACATCGAAATAAGCAGAGCGCTTTCGTTTTCTAGATCATATTCAGGGTGTTTCCGAGGTGGTGTTACAAACTTTCAGGGATGATGGGGGAGGGCACATGTAGGCTATCAATTTGAGATAAGGAATCCTGGTCCGGAAATGACAGAGTCGAAAGTTACAAGCAAAAATAATTCTGTGGAAATGAAATAATTTTATTCCTCTGTACATCTTATTTATGAGTATTTATCTGTACATCTTACACATACTGTATTCATCTGACGTTTACGTTGTCTACTTACAGTATTCCATTCAGTTCGCTGTCTGAGGGATGGGGACAGGAAACTACACTAAAGCAATGCAGATAGCGTAATGTGTAACGGACATGGTCGGTCCTGATATGCACGTCTGTAGACAGCAATGTATGTGTACAAGCTGCAGTGTCCAGTCGATCAGTCCTAGTGAAATGGAGAGTACTCGAGAGTGGAATAAGCAGACCTGATTTTCGAATGCGGATGAGCCAATGGGAACTCTAGACAAGCTCACAGATTGTATCGGGACAAGTACCCACGTAGGAGACATCCGGCCCATACCATTTTTCCAAACTGTTCCAAAAGTTAAGGGAAGGAGGGCACGTGGTGCCAAATTACAATTTCATTTCCACACAACTATATTTGCTTATAACTTTCGACTCAGTCATTTCCGGACCAGAGTTCCTTATCTCAAATTGATACATGTGTCCTTCGCCATCACCCCTGAAAGTTTGTAACACCACCTCGGAAACATCCTGTATAAAAGACAATCTTTATAATCTTAAAAGCAATGTATCCATTCATTAGTTCGTTCGTTCGTTCATTCATTCATTCATTCATTGTGTTCTGCCCAAGGGCATGTCTTTCACTGCAATTCCAGCAGTATCCAATCTTTCCTATTTTCCGCCGCATACGATCCATGTATCTTAATGTTGCCTGTCACCTGATATTTTCTTCTGCCCCGAACTTTTCTTCTGTTCACCATTCCTTCCAGTGACTTTTTAAAATAAATTGTACGACTTAAATATGTATTATGTAATTTTGTGCACATTTACATAGAAAAACAATAATGGAAAACAACGTATCTAAATGCAAATGCGGGAGTTAACATTGTTAGATGCAAACCTTTATCTCTCAATATTAATAAGACAGCGGTTATACCTCTTTCTTTATATAAAGCAGGACTTCCCCCCCCCCCCCAGCGAAAATGATTTAGCTATATATCGGAAATTGTTCAAATATTAATCCTTGCCTATGTCCTAAAATTCTTACATGTGAACCGGTGAAATATAATTTCCTTGATAATATTTAGATATCCCTATAAAACTTCAGTCTTCAATGTTTATTTGGAGGAGAGAACCGTGAATACATTACCGTACTTTGTTTGCATGCACATGCGCGTGGATTCTCAACTTCATAATTAAAATGGCAGACACAAATTCTTTTTGTGTTGAGAAGAGGTTGGTTGCAAGTGATTGGATACACAAACGTCTTTACACAAGGCAGACAATTACCAACGTACAAGTACAGTTTCAGAAACTGTTTAATAAGGCTTCACCGACGGAAAAACACATTGTTTTCCTAGAAAAGAAAGACGTGCATGGCCGGAAATGGAGGTTGGGGATATATACAAATATGTTCTGTTCTTCCGGAACCAACTTAATAAGAGAATAGTTAAAAAATAGTTTAAATAAGCATTTCGATTATCCAACAAATCTCATATATACAAATTAAAAAATGTTAGACGTTAAAGATAATTACGAACCTATATTCATAACATATTATCAAAAAACAAAATCAAGTAAGTACTCGTCAAATTATCATGCTTGTTCTACAAGAATTAATTGAACCTAAACGTAATACCAAACCTGGTCTGATGCATTGCTGTAATTTTGGTCCAAGACTATACAATTATTTTAATAATAATAATAATAATAATAATAATAATAATAATAATAATAATAATAATAATAATACACACCTAATATTAATGATTACTTTCAGTCTAAAAAAGGAAGTGTATGGGTTATTTTTGCTAGCTTTTCTCTAACGGAATAAAGAGTTTTGAAGAATATTGCCTTATTATCTTAATGTATATTTTTACTTTTGCCTTTTAAAGAACGCTCCCGAGCACAAGTTTTGGCTTTTTCAGGAGTGAGCTAATTGTAAATTATATGATTTTAAATTTTTATAAAACAGTTCAATAAATTATTTTATTATTATTATTATTATTATTATTATTATTATTATTATTATTATTATTATTATTATTATATTGAACTGATTTCAAAGAAGGTATGAGCACAAAGTTTCTTGGTTTGGAATTGAATAATCACTTGACCTGGAAACACATAGAATATTCATTCATTAAATCATTCATAGTATTGTATTGTATTGTATTTATTTACATTTCATGGTATTCGTACATCCCTTCACAGCTACAATGTGGAACATTTCAAAAATATCTTAATATTACTAGAAAGTCTTATTTATAGTCACAGTCTAGTTGAAATATACGAGTATACAGAAGAGTTTTACAATATACTAGTACAACACAGGAGGTTACATCGATACTTAATACGAGACAAAAATATCCATGCAGCGTTGTTGAATGTCATAAATTCACCTACAGAAGCTCGATCTTTAAATGTGCAGCAATTTAATCCGAACAAATGTAACTTTTCGTTCTGCAAGGAATTTTTCAGTGTTACATTTGTTGGGATCAAATTTCTACACATTTAAAGGACAGAACTAAAATTCTTTCAATTATTTATTATAATACACTACTCTATTAAATTGACTGAGCATATTGGGAATTCAGTCAAGGGCTTTCCCAAAACACACTATAAATATTTCATCTAAAACAATTTTTATCTCTAAAAGGAAGCAAAAATGAGCAAAATTGTATTCAACTTTTTTGTGTGAAATATCTCAAAGAACAACGCCCAGAAATTATTGACATTACTGTACTTACGGTTCACTCTGTATATCCTTTTTTAAATTTATTCCGCATCTTAGGTAAAGCTACAGTGTGGTGTAAGATCTATGGAATATAATGAATGAAATGAAATTACATGACAAATTCATTTCTCTTACAAAAGCACTAAGCATAGTAACTCACCCGTCACATTTGTCAATTTATTATACGTTATTATCATGCTTAAAAAATTCTCTAAGAAAATCTTCTAGTGAAGTTCAGCAGCATTATGCATTTTTTATTTCATTACATTTTTACTTATATTAAATTATGTAATGTGTATCATTTCCAGATAAAGTGACTCGTAGATACTACATATGAACAAAATTCGACCAGTAATTCAGAAGAAAGGACACAGATTGACAGACGCACCGGTTGCACGACCAAATTCACATTTAGGCATCAAGAATAGTAAAAACTTAAATATATCCACGAAAATCTATGAATAGATATTTGCAACATTTCAGTACTTTCGCTCTGTATTTCCTATAATGAAAAGTGGAAACACGTTCTGAATATCTTTAATACCGTGAAAGTTGCTTTTACATTTCTTTTATCTGTGCTTCACATAAATACATTTGTAATTGACTGCTTTTATTCTAATTCAGTAGTAGCGAATTAACCTGTACGTTGGTAATATCGCATAAAGATTTTAATGAAAAGTATTATAAGAGCTTTTAGAAATCTTAAAGGGAAGAATAATGGAAATATATTTTTACAAAATCAGTTCGAGAGATATATTGTTTTGAATAGGGTTGTATAAATCGTCGTCGTTGGTCTTTGCTTTTTCTTTGTAATTGAGAGTTATTTTCAAAATTGCACTATGACGGCATTCTGAACATGTGTATCTACAGACATATCGAAACAACTCAAAATTTAAAGTTTTGAGAAACCTGAATTTTGAAGATTGATATTGCTGTGAAAAATCCAATTTAACATACGGCTACTCCATTTGAAACTCATAGTATATAATATAATATAAAACATTATTAATAGAATTTGGAGTAATTTCAACGATCCTTTGATTTTTCACAACAACATAAAGTTTTAAAATGTAGGTTTCTCAAAATTTTAAATTTTCAGTTTTTTCCCCTTTGAACTGGGGCGTCGATATACCCACTAAGCAGAATAAATTCAGGTCTATTGGCATATCTGATATTTCTTCGGATCTATTCTCATAGTCTGAAATTTTTATTGTAGTTAGAGCAGTAAGTGTTTAATTTCAAAATATGCACATAATTAGAGTTAGGTATTCAAACTACTTTCTTCAATGAAGCGTTGACTGCTAGATAGAAATAGGATTTGATGGACTTAAGTTACATCAGTTAAAATACTCTATTGATTTCCCTTGTGTTGTCTCTTAAAATTACAATTTTGGCCATGTTTTTAACACACAATTTCCAACAGACAAACGTAGTTACTTAGAAATTGCAAAATTCTGCAAAATTTCGATGTGCGAATAATTCAATTCAGAACCACTTAATTGCACTTGAAATTATATTAAAATTTACACAGAAAAATGAAAAGCGTAGCTGACAGATATTAAATTCCATAGTATACTTAATTGTTTGGAATTCCATGAAGGTTATTGTTTCCATCGTAAAGAAACAGTAATCACTGGATTTCTTGACTGAATTCCTTCCAAGAACGCAACGGGTCTCGTCTAGTAACGTGCTATGGAATCAGCTGAACGGGTTGCTGACGTCACACAAAGGCTGTCCATGTGATTAACCTTCCGGAGTAATCCCGGCATGGACTACTTACGTTACCATAGTGATGCTGCTGAGGAGACGTGACTCACATTTTTGCTTCAAGATGGCACTAGTGACACAGATGTGCTGCTAATTCGCCGAGGATATCAACAGATGTCGTTCAAGTTGCGGGATGCGGGCGTATGTTTTTATTATATAATGAAATTGAATTCCTTTCCATGCATTTGTTCAGAGTGCAGAGTACAGTTAGAGCACAAAGTTCGGAACACACTACTTATCGGAAAGTTTTTATGAAACACGAGTGTATAAAATAACAATTAGAGGGTCATATATGTTGACATATTATTAAGGTTGCCTATATCGTACGAATTTTCACATAAAGATCCTAAGTCTCAAACCATGGAATTTATGTCAAAGTTTTTTTTTTTTTTTTTTTTTTTTTTGCATTCTAAGATACTGTAATATTTTATCCTTAAGTATTTTTTTGTAGTTTTTGAGCATCAACTTCATTTTCAAAATGAGGAAGTTTGATATAGGCCTATAAGCGGGGCAATTATGTCTCATAAATCTCACCACAGATTTATTTATTTATTTATTTATTTATTTATTTATTTATTTATGTCTATAACAGGGCAAATCCCCAATTACAATAGACAATACAAATATTTGCTTAGAACATAAAATTGGAGATAACATGAAAAAAGAGTATACCATATTCGTTCTCAGAGTTCTTTTAAGCAGTTTTTATTACTGCCCAAATTGGCACCAAAATTACGGAGATTAAATTATTATAATTACAGTATATTATTATTACTACATTAGTGAACGTGTGAAGTGGGCAGACAGAATAAGAAATGAAGCTGTGTTGGAAAGAGTGGGTGAAAAAAGAATGATGCTGAAACTGATCAGGAAGAGGAAAAGGAATTGGCTGGATCACTGATTGAGAAGAAACTGCCATGTGAAAGATGCACTGGAAGGAATGGTGAACGGGAGAACAGTTCGGGACAGAAGAAGATCTGGGATGATAGAAGACCTTAGGATATATGGATCATTTAAGATTAAGAGGAAGGCAGAAAGTAGGAAAGATTTGGAGAATGCTGAGTTTACAGTGAAAGACCTGCCCATGGGTAGAACACTTATGTAGGCCTATGTATGTATGTATGTATGTATGTATGTATGTATGTATGTATGTATGTATGTATGTATTGTTGTTGAACTCGCGGATGATACGTCACTGTCTGACGTCAGACTCCGGAAGTAATAGCGGCATCAATCGACGACAATCGTTAAATTTGAGCAGGGTAGTGGGTATATATCTCTTACTTAAAATCAAGTGGACAGCGAGCGCAGGCAGAGGTGTTTCTTCTCTTATTGGCAGCAAGACTTTTGCTGAGCAAGTGAAGTGATTTTATTCGTGAATCGACAAAAATAAGTAATAATAATAATATAATAATAATAATATTTATTTGTTGTCCACTTCTCTCCCATGTTGAATTTCAACGCTCTCTGCAGTTAGAAATATTATTATATAAAATTGACTCCTACTACCATGTCTACATATACTACTGTTCGTCTGTGTATAATACCGTTGGTGCAGTTTCGCATGCGGTCAGTAACCAAACGCTTCTTCGATTTTTTATTTATATAGGTCGTGTCAATTGGCGGGGATGGAGGTTCCTGTAAAACAATTTTTCCTTACCAAGTAGTTCAAATTGTCGACGGAGTCCGATGCAACATCCCGTTTTACAAGATAATGATGCAGTTTCAAATAGTTCCGAAATACCATCTAGGCCTACAACTCAAACTGAAACTAGTGAAACCGCAACTGATTCATCCATCAAACCGAAATGCTTATCCATATTACACCAAAACAAGGCTGGTGAAGATTCAGTAGTTCCTGAGAGTGAGAAAGCATTAGTGCATTTTCACAGGAAGGGCCGAAATTTTGTCAGGTGTACGCCATGCTTTATTCCTCGGAAATATTTAAAAGTCATGTTTGCATGCAGAGGTCAAATTCTTGGCTTTGCCGAACAGAAAAGAACCTTGAATCGTAATGCCGTTATTTCTGAACATCTTAAGAGCAAAGCACTTGTAGAAGCATTGAAAGCTTATAGGCTGTCTTCCCTGCCCCAAGTTGAAGCACTACAGTCCAGTTTGTTGGGGAAGGCTATCAGCTTTCAAATAAAACAGGATTCTTGATGATTTATGTATATTGCGATGCAAAGAAGCTCATTCTGGGTGCAAACATGTATCCCGCACGTATTGTTACAAGCAATATTGCTCATAATATTTCTTTCAATTATGCATTTAAGTCTTACGACTGTACTGATGTAAATTATCTGCATGTGAAACCGAATGGGCACAGAGAACTGTTGAAAAGTATCGTTGAGTGCTTCAGGTGAAACAATTTTGCAATAACACTCTGGAAATATCATTACGGTGCAACGGTTCCGTTCATAATGTCAGATTGATAAAAATTATACGATGCCAAAAATATCTGACACAGAGGAAGAGATGTTCTGAGGTGCCCAGAAGTCTTCCATGCGGGAAGCGAAGGGCGTGTTGTCATCAATGAGTGACGAAATGAAGAGTGTTGTAGGAGAGAAGGCAACCAATTTCATTTTACAGAATATGCCATCGATCATCACAGATGGAGCGTCCTTAAATACATTTCACAGCGTGTTTTGGGAAAGCCATTGATTTAATACCCAATATGCTCATTCATTTTGAGAGAGCAGTTATCATGATAATAAATAAAATTACTGAAATAATTTTAGTTTTGTCCTTTAAGTGTGTAGAAATCTGAGCCGAACAAAACTTCTTTGTAATATGAAAAGTTATGTATGAATTAATGATATGGGATTATTTTTAAATAACTTCGTTTGGTTGAGCGTAGATTCTTTATCAGGATCAATAGGCTCAAGACCAGGTCAGTATATTCTCATAAGCCATGCAATTTTAAATGTTAATACACAGTAATATTTATTTAACAACACTTTAATACGTTCCTACATACAGCTATGTTTGGTACATGACTTACTAATCTAACGGATATTGCGCATCTGTTGAAACTCGTTGAGAAAATTTGTGGACATACATTATATGGTGGTTCAGATTTGTTTTCGGATAATAAATTGAGGAGAATCCTTGCCAGAAGAAAGTAACTTACATTTTCAGACTGTTTCAAATAGAGATGCAAAAGTCTGCTACAATTGTGGCACACGTCACACGTGACTCATCCCTTCCTTTCACCCCCACACGTCGTTGGATTGGATATGGAAATATGTATTCAGTGTGCCTGCGGACGTCACAGATACGTAATTCAAGGCCGGGGATTGTGGACGGGGAACAAACTCTCTCTCCCCATCCTTCTACCCCTCTCTTCCCCAGTTCTGCATCCCTGGTTTAAAATTTCTTTTTAGAAGCCAGTAATTTGTAATAATTCCTCATAGGATGTGAAGAGGATAAGCTATGCATTGATTGCAAACTCAAAATCTTAATAAAACAGGAAATGTCTAATGATATGTGGAGGGCAAATGGACTCTTCAGTGGTCATGAGAAACAGTACGCACTCTGTGGGAATAGATGGGCTAAAGCGGAAGAAGGAATCCTAAAACTGTAGCGGCTAACAAATGAGGTTATCAGAGATAGGACGGACACAGCAGAAGTTGGTAACAGCATCAATACTATAGACACGTTCGGAAGGAAGATGACCAAAAAGCCTTTCAGATCAGTCTACTTCAGGAAGAAAACAAAAAGTGATATACGCTGTCAACGGCATGGTGGGGTGGAGTCCTAAGCACCATCCAGGAGATAAATTTGCAAGGAAAGATTGAGTACACATATATATACTGTAGAAGCCATTAATAACTGCATGTCTTCTTCTTTTTCATAGTTTCAGCTTTTTCTTTACCTTCTGTTTATTCTCCACTTTTCTCCATCTCCGACTTCGTCTTTATCTTCGCATTATTCTTTGTTTCGCTTTCTTTACATTTCCTTACCTCGCCTTGTTTGTTTCCTTCACTGTGTTTTCATTTCCCCTCCATCATTTTTGTTTCGCCTTCTTCGTCTCAGTCTTCTCTTTCGCTTTCTTAAACTTTGACTTTGTCTTCTTTAACTTCGCTTTTGTCGTCTCTTTCGACTTCTTATTCTCCATTGACTTCTTTCAGTTCGTCTTAGTTTCTTTCTATTCGTCTTCGATTTTTTCTACTTGTCTTTGGCTTCTTTGCATTCGTCTTCGGTTTCTTCCTATTCACCTTCGGATCCTTCAACTTATTTCTATTCGCCTCCGACTAATTTATATTGGTCTTCGACTAATTTCTATTCGTCTTCGACTAATTTCTATTTGCCTTCGACTTATTTCTATTCGCCTTCGATCTGTTTCCATTCGCCTTTGACTTATTTATATTTGCGTTTGACTTATTATATTCGCCTTTGACTTTTTTATAGTCAACTTCGACATATTTGTATTCGCCTTCAACTTATTTCTATTAGCTTTCGAATTGTTTTTATTCGCCTTCGACTTATTTCTATTCATCTTCGAATTATTTTCTATCGTAGACTTTTTCTTCTTCGTGAGTAATTTTTCAAGCTGGACCTCTTATTAATCCTTTTATTTTCAAACTTAATTTTATGATTGATCATCGATTTTTTTTCCCCATTTACTTTTTTGCCTACTTATGCTGCTTTTTCTAAGTTGCAGGATTAGGTGTCAGTAGACTGTTTGAATTTTATAATTTTATTAATGGCTATTTCTTACAAGTTGTCTTTAAAAATGTCTTTATCTAGTATTCGCTCTGTAAAATTAAGCTTGCCGTATCCTGAACGTACAGGTACGGGAATAAAATTTAGAGCTCTCTTATTGTATAAGTTTCGCTTACAACACACTGCGCAAGAGCCTCTTGTATATATGCTACTTGTGGATAGTCGTGCGAAATTGTTGCCTAAATACAGGTGGACTCCCAAGACTCGCTCAGAATTTTAATTCCGTATCTGTACATTCTGAACTCATACACCTTTCTTTGTTATGTTGTACCCTTCCACTTCTTCTACTACGTCACTTACTCCTTTTTCAATTTTTTATTGTAGCATTTATAAATTTCTCTCTGTCTCTTGGTCATTCTTTGTGGATATCCCATAATAATTATTGGAGCAGATATGATCTTTTTGAGCCACCGGCGTGGCTCATTCGGTTAAGGCGCTTGCCTGTCGGTCTGAAGTTGCGCTCGGGAGCGGGTTCGATCCCCGCTTGGGCTGATTACTGCTTGGGTTTTTTCCGAGGTTTTCCCCAGCCATAAGGTGAATGCCAGGTAATCTATGGCGAATCCTCGGCCTCATCTCGCCAAATACCATCTAACTATCACCAATCTCATCGACGCTAAATAACCTCGTAGTTGATACAGCGTCGTTAAATAACCAACTAGAAAAATATATTTTTTTCATGTGATCTTCAAATTATTGTTCACTCATATGCTAGAGGATTTACTTTTACACTGTATAACACATGTTTTCCCTCTAAAGTTAATTGTAGACTTTTCTATTAGTTTTTAATAATTCCTGCAGTGCCAATGCAGGAATATTGTAATTCTATAATCGGAATGAGGTTTCGATTCAATGTTCAGAAAGTGTAGATCACTATGTGCGAAGATTTGTTTTTGGGGATATAATAATAATAATAATTATTATTATTATTATTATTATAATAAAGAATAATTTCTTAGTTATGAACGTAGAGTATGTAAAATCGTTATTGATTCGCAGTCGAAAATAAGAATCAACAAATGAAAATGTCCCACATTACAGTGAGTTATGTATAGTTCATTATGAGTCAGAAGTTCCAATTCGTATTTCAAAGATGAAGTGTGATATCTTACAGGCTAGACTATTCCGAGTGCCGTTTTATGCCATTCCAATTCCTCCGTACGAAAGAAAGATTTTGCCCATATATAGGCTTACTGTATTTATCAAACAACTTCATTATCTCAATACCCTTATTCACTGTGTATAATGTAGCACTTAATACTGACAAATGGTAAACCACGAATCTTCTGCTACCTGGTTTCAGTCTACTTCCGAACTTCCATTTGAGTGGTTCAGAGGAAGAAAGAAGTAGCCCGGCCCGATATTAATGGTGTATTTCCTCGGACTATTGATAAGAGTATACTTCCTTTTCATTTTTCATTATCAACACATCATCATCGTAGTCTAGTATCTAATCTCAACCAAAGTGATTAATATAAACATTTCCTATATTTATAGTAACTAAAACTAAATTGTTCATTATTCAAAACGTCATTAGTAGATATGAGAATTCCATACAAATGCATGTTTTTATAGGAACATAGGACATAGTTCAAACTTAGTACTTATCTATTTCATTACTTTCCGGTTCCAAATATGTATACTTTGTCCGTGCATATTTGCATGTTTTGGTCTTTTTGGGGATAAAACATGCATAATGCATATTTAAGCAATATTGTTAGCTTAATAATGCATATAATATACATTATATTCAGTTTAAAAGCACGTTTTAGTGGTTTTGAGTGGACACCCCAGTTTCTCGATTTTAATGACTCTCATTTTACCTTCATAAATCAGGATTGAAAAAGGAAAATAAAAAAATAAAAAACTAAATAACAGAAAACGGTTCGTTCAAGTTTGCACCCATAAATTCTTGAGTTGTAGAGGGGTCATTCTTTGCCTACAAAAACATATTGACTGGCAAGCACAGGAACCTTACAGAAACCAATTTAGAAATTCTGTTAATTGTTAAATATGCCAAAAAAAAAGTGAAGTGAAGTGAAATATGAAATTTGGAACAAAAATGAAAGTGCATGTTTTAATGTATTTTTCGCTTAATCGTGCATGTTCCGTAGTTTGATAGTGCATGAATGCATGCATAGTTTGGGAATTTATAGTGCATGAAATTCTCGTCTCTAGTCTTTAGACTGCCAGGATGTTACGACTCCCATATCACGAGGCAATCGGCAATGTGCAGCAGTATGGATTAGCGTCGTGCAGTTCAAGTTTGCAGAATCTCTGAAGAACCAAAGTTCATTTCGCGGAAGCAGATATGTGATGTTCGTTAGAACTTCACCATTCGAATTCATTGACCATCCTCTCCTCTCCTCTCCTCTCCTCTCCTCTCCTCTCCTCTCCTCTCCTCTCCTCTCCTCTCCTCTCCTCTCCTCTCCTCTCCTCTCCTCTCCTCTCCTCTCCTCTCCTCTCCTCTCCTCTCCGGAACATGGGGACATGGAGAGAGAGAGATTCATGGATTCTTTGATCTCGGGACTAGAATGAAGTGGTATTGTGTATAATTGTACATACAGAATATTTTATATCATGAGGACATGATCGAACAAATATGATATGCCTTCTCCTCCAGAACGAACATTGACATATACCGAACTTTACCATATTCGACAAAATGAACGGATACTGTATTTAAAGGATTAATTTTGTTTTATGCATAATTTTTTATTCTACTGTATTATTGATAAAATTGCCTTAAAATGTAATGAAAACTACGTGTTTGTTCGTACTAAATTTAGTGCTGAAACGATAAAATAACGAGCGTTTCATCATAGATAACGAATAACATAGTTCATGTAATTAACATGTTACCATTACATAAATTTTGATTTAGCTGCATTCTTAACAGATGTTTTTGTTTACAAAACGGTATGTGTGTACATCCTCTCAAAGCCCCTGCCAAGTAGATGATTGGAGCGGCATTCAGTATACTGGGATGCAATGATCTCGCCAAGTAAAGACTGCAACTGTCTATAACGTTGCAACATTCGTTTTCTCGAAATATTACAAAAAACTATTGGTCGTATGAAAAAATATTATGTGACACAACGTTCCCAAATGACATGCTCTGTTATGTGTGTGAAGATTGTAAAAGGCTACCTTCCACTCTGTATGTTCAACGCAGACAAAGTAACCAAGTCTTCTTTTTAGTTTATATTAGTTTTATGTACCGAAGTACATATGATATTTCCATGCAGATATTCTGCGTCATCATACGATGAAAGAGTAATGGAACGGAGAAAAATTCTCTCCGGCGCCGGGATTTGAACCCGGGTTTTCAGCTCTACGTGCTGATGCTTTATCCACTAAGCCACACCGGATGCCACCCCGGCGTCGGACTAGAATTGTCTCTGAGTTCCAACTCTTGGGTTCCCTCTAGTGGCCGCCCTCTGCACTACGTCATAGATGTCTATGAACATAGGACCGAAGTCCACACATGTGCTGAGGTGCACTCGTTATGAGTGACTAGTGGCCGGGATCCGACGGAATAAGCGCCGTCTTAAATCATATACGCCGGGGTGGTATCCGGTGTGGCTTAGTGGATAAAGCATCAGCACGTAGAGCTGAAAACCCGGGTTCAAATCCCGGCTCCGGAGAGAATTTTTCTCCGTTCCATTACTCTTTCATCGCACAAGTCTTCTTTGTCTCTTGTTTCTCTTCTCCTCTTATTCACTCCAGAGAATAACAAAGGCACAGTGACTATAAAAACAACAGTTATAAAGGGGTGAACTGTTATTGACATCAGATCGATATTGTTTCGATAAGTAGAAGTGTTTTATAGGTCAGCGCGGTCAATCAGCATCAACGGTGAAATCAGACATTGTTGTGAGAGTGGGTTTATGTCAGTGTCATCCCGTCATCAAATTGAAATTGGAATTGCGAAGCCACATGCGTGTTTAATTTAAGTTACAATGCATCGATTTGCTGCGTACTGTACCCGAAATAACTCACGATCCAAGAAAAAACTACAAAGATACAGTCGGATACAAACATTAGTATCTCAATTTCTCGTCTTATTATTTGTGCTTCTTATTAGAGCACGTGAAATCGCTCGTATGACTTCCGGTCGAGGATTTTAATACCCTGTCCGAGTTCATCTGAAGCCCATTTTAGAACCTTGAAACGTAACAGCAAAATACACACGCTGGAGTCAGCCTGCCTCTATAAAAGACAAACCAGACGTTTTATTGCTAACGGTAAAACATAATCCTTTGTAGGACTTAAATACATGATTGTGACTTCAATCCATCATCAGAACTTACACCAAAAGCTGCTTAAGGAACAAACAAGCTCGCTTACCCAACCAACTAATTATTATTATTATTATTATTATTATTATTATTATTATTATTATTATTATTGCTGTTATTACTATTATTATTATTATTGCTATTATTATTATTATTATTATTATTATTATTATTATTATTATTGTTGTTGTTGTTGTTGTTGTTATTGTAGCCTACGCCTGGAAACAGGTTTCGCTTAGTACGGCGCTATTCAAAAAGTTATTTGCTCAAGTTACAGCCTGCTTAGCGGTGATCAACGTGTTAGCTTTCGGCAATAAAGTCTCGCGACTTAAACATTATATAATTTAATGGTTTACCTTATAATGAGCATTGAAACTGTCGACTCAGAAAATACAGCATGACACACTATATACTATTTCTTCATAATCTGTACGTATCATAAATGAAGATCCGCTGTTTTATACTGCATTGCCACGAAATAGCACTGAACTGCACTGAATGGCTGTATACTAATGTCCTTACCTTGACGTCCTTTTAGTCTGTGACACCATGCAGTGAATCATGCGCTTGAAAGAAGCGATCCTAAGGACTTCAATAATCATCCCAACATAAGGAGGTTGCCCAATAAGCCTAAGGCTGCAGTGGTTGCCTGCGGATCTTCCTCCGAAAGAAAAAAAGGTTCATTTCTCATTAATCATGGTTATGTTAAGCCAAGAACGATGGTGTAATGATTATCATTCCCACCTTTCATTCGGGAGGTCCGGGGTTCGATCATAGGGACTGGCTATCCTGACTTGCATCTTTAGTGGTTTCCAAGTCCCTCCAATTAGTACCAATTTCAAAAACTTCGATCCAACTGCTTCCCAGCCCTCATTATCCCTTTATCATTACTTCTAATCTATCATCCTTACACCTCCACGCTATAGGCCTGCTACATGTCCGACGGAATAGCGCACTCGGCAAAACTGTGCTCAAAAGGTACGATAAAAAGCCACTGTAACGTGAAAAACGCAGGCAAAAAAGTTCGTTATTGTTATAAAGAGCTTCATGATAAGTGTGTTCAAAAGTAGATTTTATGACCGACATGCACAACCTTCGCTTTTGAAGTAGTTATAAATAGGCTTCGCATTTTTGTCGCAAGAGCTATATTGGATGGAGTAGTTCCTCCTGGTACATTAATGACGTCAGTCAAAGGTGCAAGCAGGTTACAAGACCTCTATGAGTTCTGACTTGTGTTACGTAGAAGCGCACGTTGTTTCGTATGTTTGTATGTCGATGAGTTCATTGTGATGCCGTCCAGTCATACAGAAGGCGCACCAGGAGACAAGTGCCTCCACCAATATCTACACCGCAGTTGTTTATTTCGGAATTTGGAAATGTAAATGTGAATGAATATATTTGTCTTTAAGCAATATACCTTTTGGTGAGGCGGCACTTCACATTATTAGTATACAGTGCCGTCTCCCCGTTTTACAACGCCTCTCGTACAAGTCATTTAGGACATTACTTATTTTTCAACGCCTCTGCTACACGTTATTATCCCCTGACTTGCACAAAGCGAATCGACTTCCTCTGAAATTCGCTTAAGACTGAATTTGGAAATGATTATTTTTATGTAAGGAATGGTAACATATTCTTAGAATGTATATTTTTTGTCATTGTAATAGTAGTTTTTTCAATAAATAGGTGTAAAATTATTGTATGTATGTATGTATGTATGTATGTATGTATGTATGTATGTATGTTATGTTATGTTATGTTATGTTATGTTATGTTATGTATGTATGTATGTATGTATGTATGTATGTATGTATGTATGTATGTATGTATGTATGTATAATACTTCTGTTGTATATTTATTATCAGATTATTAATTTTGAAATTCAATTATAATCAATGACATGGCAAACATATTTTTTCAAAAAGTTTCGATTGTGTATACCATTAAAATTAAGTTGCAGTATTATCATGATATGCTCTATTATATTTTACATTCACCGTAGGTGCGGCTCTCGGTAGCGGAGTTGGTATAGCGCTGGCCTTCTATGCTCAAGGTTACGGGTTCGATCCCGGTCGAGGTCGATTACATTTAAGTATGTCTAAATGCTACAGGCTCATGTCAGTAGATTTGCTAGCATGTAAAAGAACTTCTGCGGGACAAAATTCCGGCACACCGGCGACGCTGATATAACCTCTGCAGTTGCTAGCGTCTTTAAATAAACTAATTTAATTTTTTTTTTCACCGTAGGCCTACTGTATGCAGTGAGCACCAGACATTTGAACTCCCTAGTACAAGGCTATATTCCTCGATAAATTCAGCGTGACAAAAATGCGAAGCCTGGTTATAAACACCAGAATGTCTTAACGACACTATGGATAGAAATTTGGCGCTCTATGGAGTGGAGTTGGATCAGTGTATTTATAGCCCAACGTTTTTAATAGTAGCCTATGAAGCTAGAAGAACGTGGCATGGTGATGAGGGGTGCTGGAACAAGACTTCAGTTTGATTGCGTTTACATTAAGGGTTAGGTTACAGACCTTCTAGATATCTCGATATTGAAACGCATTATTTTTTATTTCAGCAGTTCCTCGATGTGACTATCCGCATATACCAGAATACGAACACAGGCCTCCTGATTTCACCCACCACCACCATCATCATGTCAGGTGGCGTTGCTGTGGTAAGTTTACATTTCATACTTCACAATAATTTTAAGAAAAATGGTGTGAAATTTTCAAAATGTGATTAATACTTTAAATTTTAATACAAGAGTTTAATTATTACCCTGTGTTTCTTCGTTGTGCTAATATAAAAAAATCAATATTTAAGTATAAATGTTTTTGGAAAACAACCGTGAATAACCCTGTACCATAAAAGAAACATTGTACAAATATAAATAATCTCTATAATAATCTTTCTCGCTATACACAGAGTTTATAATCCACATTAATAGTCACGGACTGTAGTATTGGTAATCTGTACTAATAATAAATCTGTAGCCGAAATTTTTCTGGTAATTTTCGATTTTCCAAAAATAATTGGTCCTAACATATATAATTAACCACCCTGAAACCGAAAATCGCTTTTTTGAAATTTTTGTTTATATGTCTGTCTGTATGTTTGTTACCTTTTCACGCGATAATGGCTGAACGGATTTCGATGAAAATTGGAATATAAATTAAGTTTGTTGTAACTTAGATTTTAGGCTATATGGCATTCAAAATACATTATTTAAAAGGGGGGTTATAAGGAGGCCTGAATTAAATAAATCGAAATATCTCGCTTATTATTGATTTTTGTGAAAAATGTTACATAACAAAAGTTTCTTTAAAAATAATTTTCAATAAGTTTTATTCCTTGAAAAATTTTATTAGGACTGATATTTAATTAGATAAATGAGTTTTAAAATTAAAATAACTGCCATCTAAGGCCGTGTAATGAATTAAAAAACAAATGACTTCGTCTATAAGGGGCCTTGGACAGCAACAATCGAAAGCTATGAAAGATAGCCTACAGAGAATGTTTCTGTGTTTGTATGAAGTAATAACGGAAGCTAAATTAACCGATTTGTATAATTAATTATTATTTCACCATTGGAAAGTGTAGTTTCTCTAGATGGACATAATGCTATAATGTTATTACAGTAACTTCTGATATAATATAATATAATATAATATAATATAATATAATATAATATAATATAATATAATGTAATGTAATGTAATGTAATGTAATGTAATGTAATGTAATGTAATGTAATATAATATAATATAATATAATATAATATAATATAATATAATAATGTAATGTAATGTAATGTAATATAATATAATATAATATAATATAATATAATATAATATAATATAATATAATATAATATAATATAATATAATATAATATAATATAATATAATATAATATAATATAATATAATATAATATAATATAATATAATATAATATAATATAATATGTAATATTATATAATATAATTTAAGTTATTTGCAGATTTCAGAACCATAGTGGACCAAGCGCCATTTACTGAATACGTAGAAAACAAGGGTTTAAATTAAGTTATTACCATAATTCAATGGAAACCTATAACAAGTAAAATAAAATATACACATTAAATCTAAATGATGTCAATCTTCATTAAACTATGGTTGCATGTAATAAAAATTAAGAATCATGTTAAAGGAATTGTCATTGCACCAAATGAGTGTCTCTGGACCAAAATGATCGCATTTTAATTATTTAGATGCAATTTAAATTAAGTAACATATTAAACGATTTATCCTTCTATCAAACACGAATGTTCTCTGGGTCAAATGTCCTATTTTAATTATGTAATTACTTCATATTTATTTCTAACGGGTGCAGCGGAGCGCACGGGTACGGCTAGTGAATTACTATAATTAGGAACAATTGCTTCTCTCCTGCTATTAGGTTATGAATAGTTCAATGTAGTCAGAAAAAAGAATATTGCAATTTATTGCATCCAATTCTCCTCTACACAAACGCAAGAAGAAAACATAACCCGTGCGTTCCATGTACAAATAAACTACGAACCAATAAAGGAAATTGTTTCCAAATCAAAACTAATGCCTACTGCTGCACGCCCTCCTGACCTCAGCCATTCTTACTCCACACGGCGGAGAGGGTTAACAGAGATAGAATGGACTATGGAGAGCAAGAAAAATTGATTGTAGTAGTCTAACAGCGAAATATTCGAGTTAATTCCTACAGTCGTTGCTGTAGGGTTTAGAGTTAAGAGATTCAGAAGGGATTTTAGTAGGATCTATCAGAAGTATGTTGTTTGTCCAATCTGCAATTAGAGTTTGGCTGCTACTGTTTGATGGAATATACTGTCGTGCGCACCTCTCGCTAGCAGTAACCTGTCAAAATTCTGTATCACTTTGTCGTCTTAGATGTTGCCAATTTTGCGCCATAATGGTGATCAAAGATGAGAAACTGCCGATCTTCATAGCGATATGCAATACCATCAAACCGTCTAGAGTCGACCGCTTTTTTTCGTATTTTTAACGCTACTTCACAGACAATGCGATCTACTATTTCACTGAAAATGTTATGTTATAGCGCACAACTCAGGGATTGTTTTCTGTTATTTTTATTTTATGGACTTCCACGGTCACTGAGGAAAACAAATTTTAAGCGCCGGTCGACTCAACCCAGTACATGGTGTTAAGTCGACCACCATATTAAAAATACATGTAAATGAACGTTTGCTCTCATTCCGGTCGATATCGACCTCCTTTTGGATGCTTTTATTATTATTTACTTTTCTATTTTTTATTTTTTATTTATTTGGGATAGAAAAATGCGAACTTTAATACAGTTATTTTAATGTGCATACATTAAATACGTTAAGGCTCATAAATTTAATAGAAAATATTTAATTAATTAGCAGACATAAAATTACGTCAAACTACACACAACATTATCATATTATTAATGTATTAATTAATAAAATAGTTCTGAAAAATACAGAAAATACAGTCTCCATCTCCTAATTAATATCATAACCCTGAAAATCAACACCAAATTTTAAGAATTCCTTTTCCTCCATAGGAACAGGAGCATTTAGTTTTCTTGCTACCCGAACATAGTCAATAAGACTCACATCCTCCACCTCAGGATATTTGAACTGGAATCCATTACAATTTCTAACAAAACGAAGTTCAAGTCCTTCTCCTGGAATCAGTTCCTCAATGCAACCGACATAAAATTTAATTGTCTTTTTAGTTGGTAACTTCACTAAAAGCTGATCCCCTGATTTAGGGTCATCGAAATTGTCATTATCATTGTTATCTTCCTCTTCAACCCACTCATCTGACGAATCTTTAGTGAAATGTCGTCTGTCTTCATCATTATCAGTGGACTCCTGGTATCCTCTCTGTTTTCTTTTCTTGGTGGTTTTCTTGGCTTCTCTTTTTCTGGTCTCCTCAGTTGAGACAGGATGAGAGATTTCTTCATTTGACTGAGATGTTCCGCCTTCAGTAGGCCTACTGATACAATATTTTTTCCTGGTTCAATTTCAATTTTCCTTTTCCTTTTCTTGGCAGCTAATTATTTTTCATATCTCATGCCCTGGAGCACTTTGATGACCGCTTCTCCCACCAGTGCCGGTGTGTACTGAGATTCTGGAGACTCTGTCATACCAGATTGTGGTAGTTTATTAAGGAAGCTTTGTGGCTGGAATGGATTAATTCCACAGGCCTGCATGGTCGACTCTGTACTGGAATATAACTTCAACTTCTGACATCTCTCAATAATATGGAAAAATATTTTTTGTTGTAATATGTTATTAAGCTTAAAATTCTGATTACAGAAATGCAGTTATTTTGTATTGCATTACAGTTAAACAAGGCTAAATTGTTAAAAGTTAGACAGAGTACTTTTTTGTTACTATTTTTGCTATTGGCAACAATGAATTTCACATAATCAAGAACGCAAAATACGTTTGGCACTACCTTGCGAGATTGAAAGGGGAAGTGTTATCAGTCAGCTGGAAGCAAGCAGTGGCGGCTAGTAGGAAATTCTATTGGAATAAACACGTGAAATTTGTACACAGTGGTCGAATCTAGACCCCCAGGTCGACTCTAGACGGTTCCACGGTAATTCCCCTTCAACTTCATTAGAGCGGAGTTTAACAAATCATCAATATTTTGTTCTAATACTGTACTTCATTGTAATGGTAGTGTTACATTCTGGTTGAAATAAGTGCTCCTTCTTTTCAGTTCCACAAGAAATGGGAAGATGAATATTTTTTGTTTATGTACTGTACAGTATACGCACATTGCCAGGGCAAGACTTCATCACTACGGCACATAAACAATCGGTGTAAAGAAATAATGAAACAGCGTTAAGGAGAATTTTTTAATTTAAATCCGTGATGATATTTAACGAAACTCTGTTTTTCAACTTGGCAGAAGCTCCGGAATCTTTATAGTTGGAACTAATACAGTTCAATTCCGGTTATGCCTGAAATATCCACAGTAATACTTTTGGCCTACGAGGTCGCAGATGGAATTTTTCTCGAGGTTTTCCCTTTCCCCACGTTAGGAGCAACATCATTCCATCCGATCTTCATACCATTATCACTCTATAGCATTTCCCGATCGCCGGCTGGCAACGAACGAATGGGGATGGTCTAGGGACGAATGGAGGTAGGTGCTCAGAATCTGAATAGTCAACGAACCTAAGTGTAGTCAGCTGGTGTGGGTTGGGAAGCGACTAGCTGGAGGGTATTACTCAACCGAGGCGAGTGGAGACGCGGGCGTAATGTGAACCATCGCGATAACGCTATACGAATGCAGGAGAAGTACAAGTGGCGCTCCGGCTGCAGGACTCCACTGACCTCGGTCGAGTAATAAACGTAACAGGTCTACTTAAGACTCTGCATTACTGGGTATAATCGTACGACATTTTGGTTCTTTCGTTGTCGCATGCAGCTAGGAGACGAGGACGGGTTTTCCCGCTCCGTTAACAGTTATCATGTCGTATATATTGTGATAGTCAATCAATCTCGCTATATTTTTTTTTATTGATAGCTCAGTTTGTAAGGAAAGTATAAATAAAAAAAATCAAACTCAAAATGTTTTTTGAAAATCCATAAACAAAATACCAACTTCGAAGTGATCTGTTCAGAATAGAAATTTACACCTTCGAAAGTTGATAAGCGGCAAACTTTTTTATTTTTCACTTTGTGGGGGGTCAAAGCGAGAGGAATGTACAGGAAGAATGGAAATTACTCCTAAAAGTGGTCCCTACTAAAAATCATTACTGGTTTCCAAGTTACAGCGAGTTAAACGAGCGTTTTCGCTTGGCAAGGACTCACAATTCAACCTTTTGTTTTTTGAAAGATAAATAACTTACTGTGGGCGCTTCTTATAGAAATCTTCGCAGTGATTTCAAATTTGTTTACAAAGTATTTCCAACGTCCAAGGTTTTTTTAGTTAATCGTAAGTTTTGAAATGTATAATTAAAATATTTATATTACATAAGTAACATCTGTGCTGATTAAATGTTTTGTATGTTAAAAATAAGGAAAGAAGGGCTAGAAATAGACTTTAGTGTATTGAATTTGTCGTGGAACTTAATATTTCCAACGTTACTGAACTACATACAGGTACCATCGTCAGGGCTGATAGTCACAATGACATTGACTGACAACAGAAACACGCATAGACGACTGACAAAATCTTGACTTTATTAGTATCTTTTAAGTCACTGTCTTTATCCGTATCTTTTCTGTTACGGTCAGTGTCGGTATCTTGTGAGTCCTAGTCTTAGTATCTTAGTCAGTCAGTCAGTCAGTCAGTCAGTATCTCTTCACCTTATTTTCGTTATCAAAATCTTATTTCCTATTGTCGGTTTAAGTATCTTCAGCAGATATTATTAGCGTTGGTGTATTGTCAGTTATTATTATTATAAGTAGTAGTAGTAGTAGTAGTAGTAGTTAGTAGTTAGTAGTTAGTAGTTAGTAGTTAGTAGTTAGTAGTAGTCATCGATCTTAATTAAGGTTATTATCTTGCTGGTCGTTGTCTATTGGCGTCTTATTAGTCACAAACTTAAAGCATTTGACAATATTTTAGTATGTTTAGAGTTGCCTGTCTCTTATTTTATAATATAACCTCCATTGAATCTTACTGATTCTTTATAAATCGGCATAGATAGTAGAATCGGTTGACTAGTCAATCAGTGATTAGAAATGCTTGAACATAAATTTAATTTCTTTGTATGTATGTGTAGTTAATTTAATTATACGTAAGTTTATTTTCGCCGAAAAACGTTAATGAAGAATTCTACGGCTCTATCACGAGGCTTTCATGACATTGTGCGGTCACTGGGGGTTAATAATTGTACAAATTGACAACATTTAGGAGTGGTTAATCGATCGGACGTGCCCTATTTACGCGTTATTCGATCTCCTCTCTCGACCGCCGATGTGCCCTAATAACGAGGTTATGCTTTTTTTTTCACTAGTTCAAGAGCACACATGTTGCACTACCCATAATCCTTTGCACGGGGTACAGTTGAACGTTATGTCAATAATTACAAAAGTTATCATGTATTTAACGTGTGTGATATTCAACTGTTTTGTTTCTCTCATCGTAATCCGCAATGCAAGGGGATTATATTGTACAAATTGATACATTAGCAGTGAAACGTAAAAATTGCTTTGTGTTGCAAACTGTGGCGCTTTGTGCTGATGCAGGAATGAAATAAATACATTTCACGCACTGCCTGAACTGCTGTCGTGGTAGTGTGACTCCGTAACAAATATTACCGCAAAATGACCTCATTCTTTGTCGCTACCTTAAGTACTTATCATCAGAATCTGTTCTCCGATAATTAACGCTGAGCTGCCACGCTGGTCTAGTGGCTAGAGCGCTGGACTTGTAATCCTGTGGACCCGGGTTCGATCTCCGGCGTACCCCGATTTATAACTTGTATTGGGAAAGCCCGTGGTCCAGGTAACATAGGGATTTTCTCCGATTTCCCTTTCTCATCTCATCTCATCTCATCTCATCTCATCTCATCTCATCTCATCTCATCTCATCTCATCTCATCTCATCTCATCTCCTCGCGGGTGTAACGTAGACCAGCGTCCTATGAACGCACCTTGGGCAACGAAACAGATCTCTGGAGGAACTCCGCAAAAATTTCAATAAGAGACAGATTAAGGAACAGTATAATAATTAAATAAAAGTTGAACGCTCAAAATTCAATAATAAGTTTTCATAACAAACAAATAGCTAGAATGGTATCGACACTTGAAAAGGATGAGAGAGGATAGATTACTTACTTACTTACAAATGGCTTTTAAGGAACCCGAAGGTTCATTGCCGCCCTCACATAAGCCCGCCATCGGTCCCTATCCTGTGCAAGATTAATCCAGTCTCTATCATCATATCCCACCTCCCTCAAATCCATTTTAATATTATCCTCCCATCTACGTCTCGGCCTCCCTAAAGGTCTTTTTCCCTCCGGTCTCCCAACTAACACTCTATATGCATTTCTGGATTCGCCCATACGTGCTAATGCCCTGCCCATCTCAAACGTCTGGATTTAATGTTCCTAATTATGTCAGGTGAAGAATACAATGCGTGCAGTTCTGCATTGTGTAAAACTCTCCATTCTCCTGTAACTTCATCCCTCTTAGCCCCAAATATTTTCCTAAGCACCTTATTCTCAAACACCCTTAACCTATGTTCCTCTCTCAGAGTGAGAGTCCAAGTTTCACAACCATACAGAACAACCGGTAATATAACTGTTTTATAAATTCTAACTTTCAGATTTTTTGACAGCAGACTAGATGATAAAAGCTTCTCAACCGAATAATAACACGCATTTCCCATATTTATTCTGCGTTTAATTTCCTCCCGAGTGTCATTTATATTTGTTACTGTTGCTCCAAGATATTTGAATTTTTCCACCCCTTCGAAGGATAAATCTCCAATTTTTATATTTCCATTTCGTACAATATTCTGGTCACGAGACATAATCATATACTTTGTCTTTTCGGGATTTACTTCCAAACCGATCGCTTTACTTGCTTCAAGTAAAATTTCCGTGTTTTCCCTAATCGTTTGTGTATTTTCTCCTAACATATTCACGTCATCCGCATAGACAAGAAGCTGATGTAACCCGTTCAATTCCAAACCCTGCCTTTTACCCTGAACTTTCCTAATGGCATATTCTAAAGCGAAGTTAAAAAGTAAAGGTAGATTGCCAAAGAAAATACTGGAATAGTTTCCACCTTGTTGGAAAGGAAGGGGACGACCGAAGAAGAAATTTTCAGCAGCATGCAGGGGAAAGAAGTGGAGCATGTAAACTGGAATGACAGGAAACGTTGGAGAAAAACGACAGAACATTAATGGGCGCAGAGAGATGTTGGTATTATTGTAATACCTGCTTAATAATAATAATAATAATAATAATAATAATAATAATAATAATATATAATCTTGTGTCATCCAACCTTAATATAAATGTTATAACAAGTTTGTTTCTACATAATTGCATTCTTTTTAAGTTTCGTTCTCTCAACTTACGGTTTTGAATGATATTATGTGAAAAAATAGATAAAAATTATCGTACACTGAAGTACTTCGAGTGTTACGTGAAAACATAAAATTTCCTATCTTGTCAATGCTGTTCTGCCATCGTACTGAAGGACGACACACTGTATGTATCTCCAACATACCAGATGGTCGCTCAGTACAAATACAGCCCGACACGGATGTACTAAAAACGATAAATGAGATATCTCCGAGCGTGTTTTGTTTTGACGAGCATGCCGCTATTAAGCGTTAATTTATTCAGAAAGCTCTGAGCGAGCGGGTTGCCATGGCTGCTGTTTTAATCCTGTTTGTTGGACAAACATTTGAGCTGTTGCGTGGCGACAATGACCCACAGCGCTTTAACTTGCGACAACATCGCCACATCATATCTGATCAGTTTAACACTTCGGGATTTTTTTAATTCACACGTAAGCGACATACATGTTAGTAGTCCTTACGTAAATGGTTGATATTCGTGCTGGTAACCTCGTCTAGAATTAATTTTTGTACGATTTATGAAATGAAAAATAAAGAGTAGGTAGGTAGTTTAAAGAAAGAAATCAGTTGGAAGCTGAAGCCACCACAAATAAAAATGTTAAAGCAAGTTAATGTTATTAATTTTCCTAATTATTAAACTGTATAATTTCTTTCTTGCATTCCAGTGATATGGAAAATAAACTTCAAAATTTTTCTACCTGGTTGGCATAATAAAAAATAACTCTGTTTATTAAAGTATTTTATGCTCGACCATGCCGAAATGTACTAATTATACATCTGGTAGCAGTCCTTTAATGCATGTCATTAAAGTATACCTACTCATTAAAGTACAGGGCTTCAGCCGATGATAACTCAGCTTACATGTGTTCAGCCAATGTCAAGTCAGCTTTGTACCGTTATAAAACCGCAAGTATCGATTATTCTCGGATATGCAATCGAAAGAAAATTAGCGAAAAGTCACGGAGGCTGGAAATCCAATACTGTCGCAGAAGTTTATGTTCTGTTACTATAATAATTAGCGTTAATTGTAAATAATATTCAAATAAATTCATTTTGTCATCTCGTTTTTCAATGTCGAATTCAATAATCAAGGTTATAATATGATAATATTATCAAGTTTAACGGGACTACGTCAAGGTCAATGACATTATTGTTCCTCGGAAAAAATCAATACTTTCGCGTCTGCGCACATCTCACAATTCACGACCTAGAACAAGGTCACTTCCGATCTTGTCAGTTACAAATAAAATGTATACATCTGAATACCGGTAATTTCAAGTTAGAAATATGGTCGAGCATGAAAAGTCGTATGAAACTCGCCTATAATGGTAATTAAGAAGCTCGTATGAAAATTATGAAACTCGCTTGCGCTCGTTTCATAAATATCCATACTCGATTCTTAATTACTATCATTATAGGCTCGTTGCATAATGTACTATTATAACTACAGCGCACCATAGGAGCGTCGTTAAAGGCCCCATGTCTTGCACTAGCAATACAGATTACTCGCTGGTTCAAGCTCTCATGAGGGAAGAAATTGTATCATGAAATTTGGGCCAGTGTATGGGACCAGTGCTCGCCCAGGATCATACTGAATTTGAAGTTCTATAGTGAGTAATGAAATTAGGTTTCCTAAACCAGCTGAGATACAATCATGCTGACCACACATCACCCCTATACAAGTTTGATGATCGTTCAACTCTGTTGAAGCATGTGGACGTGAGGCCAACACTCATGTGGTCGACCTTGGCTCTCTATGGGCTGTCGCTCCACAAATTTAATTTAATATAATAATAATAATAATAATAATAATAGCCCATGAAATCCCATTAGGACAAGGTTCTCCTGTAACGCCTGCTACAGGGCTAGCTCAATTAGTCTCAATTGGCGAGCCAATCCAATTGAGATTTTTGCCTGCTTTCCTTGCCTTCCTCTGGTTGATCTCTTGTGTCTTCAGTTTTTATACTACTTATATTAAAAATATACGCAATACATAGATATACAGCGTGAACCGTAAGCAAAGTTATTAATATCAGATTGTAATTCTTTGAGATATTTCAGACAAAAAAGTTAAATACAATTTAGCTTTCTTTTTGAGATAAAAATTACTTTATATGAAACTTTTCATAGCGTGTCTTGGGACAGACATTGATTTCATTCCCAATATGCTCACTGAATTTAAGAGAGCATTGTATTACGCTAATAAATTATTAAAATAATTTTAGTTTGTCCTTTAAATATGCAGAAATTTGATTAGAACAAATGTAACATTGTAAAATTCCTTTGCGGAACGAAAAGCTACATTCATTCGAATCACATTTCGGGACATTTAAAGAACAAAATCAAAATTATTTAAATAATTTGTTATCATAATACATTAGGTTGGTGTATAAGTTCGTAGCGTTTTTTCATAAGTTTATTAAACACATCAGATACACACAATAGAGAAGTTAATCATCAACAATATATTCTTCTTCACTATTTACAACAGTTTGCACACGCTGGAGTAGTTTTTCGGTTCCACGTCTGTAGAAATCGCATGGTTTTGAGTTAAAGATGTCATCAAGCCATGTTCCGAGAGCATTTTCATCCGTGAAGGAAGTTCCTTGAAGATTGTTTGATAGAGAGCGGAAAAGGTGAAAATCTGAGGGCGCAAGATCAGGTGAATAAGGTGTGTGCGGAATGACTTCCCAACCCAACTCCTGGATAGTGTTTTGTGTTAGGTTAGCAGAGTGTGGACGGGCATTATCGTGGAGTAGCATCACTTCACGCAGTCTTATTGATCGTTTTTCTTGGATTGCGTATGCAAGACGTCTCAGTTGGTAGCAATAAATGTCATCAGTGATGGTTTTACCTCGGGGAAGCAATTCGTAGTACAGCACACCCTCGCAGTTCCACCAGATGCATAACATTATCTTTTGTGAATGCGCGCTGGCCTTTGTACGGGAAGTTGCTTTCTTGTTCGTGCGCACCATTCCTTTCTTCTCCTTATGTTAGCATAAAGACACCATTAACGATATTGGATAAGAATGTTCGATATTGTTCACGAACCAATTGATGACCAGTAAGCAAATATGCACCACCCGCTGATTTTTATGGTTTTGACTTGGAGCATACGGTACCCATACACGATTTTTAAACCTTGCCCATTGAATGCAAAAGTCCACACCTATGGAGTAACGGTTAGTGCGTCTGGCCGCTAGGCCAGGTGGCCCGGGTTCGATTCCCGGTCGGGGCAAGTTACCTGGTTGAGGTTTTTCCGGGGTTTTCTCTCAACCTAATATGAGCAAATGCTGGGTAACTTTCGGTGCTGGACCCCGGACTCATTTCACCGGCATTATCACCTTCATCTCTTTCAGACGCTAAATAACCTAAGATGTTGATAAAGCGTCGTAAAATAACCTACTAAAATAAAAAAAATTGAATGCAAATGTCGCACGATGTTGAAATGGTCAAAGTTCATCACATTTGCTAGTTCTCGGGTACGCTGACATGGATCATTGTTGATTCATGTGTTTAAATGGTCTTCATCGAACCCCGAAAGTTTTCCTGAACGTGGAGTGTCATTAATGTTAAAACGACCCTCCTTAAATCGAGAAAACCATTTTCTTGCTGTGCTCTCTCCGATAGCATTGCCACCATACATGGCGCAAATGTTTCTGGCCGTCTGGCTGCTTTCGCCCCTCTATTGAACTCAAAAAGAAGAATATGTCGGAAATATTCCACTTTCTCCACTTCACACTCAATTTTCTAGCGTTCACGGCTACACTCACTATCTGCAAAAATGAAAACTTCAATATGTAAACTCAAGCACAACAATTGAACTTCAAATAAAAAATGACAATCGATAAATAAACCTATAGTAACTGGAGTATCAACACGCGAAAAAAAACGCTACGAACTTATGCACCAACTTAATACGAAGCTCTCTTAAATTCAGTGAGCATATTGAGAATTCATTTAATGGCTTTCCCAAAACACGCTCTGAAATGTTTATTATAAAACATTTTTTATGTCGAAAAGGAAGCAAAAACGATGAAAATTGTATTAAACTTTTTTGTATGAAATACCTAAAAGAATAACTTCCTGAAATTAGTGACATTACTTACAATTCACTCTGTAGTCATGTCCATTCACATGCTTTATTTATATAAAGCTCAGAGCAATCCAAGTGCTGATCGATTCGAAATTTAGTAGCCTCTTTTGAGTTGTTTGCTCGGTCATTCATATTTACGTCGTTACGGTTGAAGCGCTCTTCTTTCCAGACGTCTTCAGACTTTACGGTTTGTTCCTGTTCTGGTCCGTACTGCTCCTACTGTTTCTCTGAACAGGTCATACCTACGCCGCCTCGGTCTGCCCTGCCTTTCTTCCCTATTCTCGGGTCCCATGCAGTCGATGTATAGGCCTCTCTTGACTAGTTGAACCTCAGCACGTGACCGCCACATCTCCACTTCAGTTGGACCGCTATATCCTTCATGCTTGTCCGTGTCATCACTTCTTGGTTGCTGATTCTATCCCTCCAGGTGATGTGTAGTATTTTCCTACCCATCTTGCGTTGGCTTATTCTTAGCGTCTTTATTTGGGAATTTCTCAGCGACCAGATTTGACTTCTATATAGCATGACTGGAAAGACGCAGATCTCCAAACATCGATTCTTAGCCGGCGACTTAAAAATCTGTCAAGGAGGATGAATTTTAGAGACTAGAATAAATAATAAATGACTGGTAATTGTCTCTTAGAGTCTTGAAGAATGTGTGATAATGTAAATTTGTATAACAAATAAGTATGGAAATTACTCCCAGCACACAATATCCAAGAGGAGAAAAAATTATCTTATAAATGAAAACAGAGAAAAATTCAAACAAGTTTTAACAAAACCACTTTAACTCGATGTTGACAAAAGACGGATCACACATTTTCGTCCTCTCAGAGAATAGTTACAAAAACTATAAAAATCCTAACCTTCTCAGTAGCTCTACTAAATAAAGGCTTATTTTAGAGCTACTGCTATGGCAGAAGGGAAAGTAATACTTGACAAAAATACAGTACAGTAAGAGGAATTATGGCTGAGTCAAACACAAGAGGCTGGATGAAGCTTACAGAGAGACGGGCTGAAAACGACAAAAACAGTGAAACACGAGACCTGCAATTGGAACGAGGAATTATAAAAGGAGTTGATACATACCGATAATATGTCGATGTTACAATTGGTAGTACTGGATTCATTGAAGTATATATTTTTTATTTTATTGGGTTATTTTACGACGCTGTATCAATATCTAGGTTATTTAGCGTCTGAATGATATGAAGGTGATAATGCCGGTGAAATGAGTCCGGGGTCCAGCACCGAAAGTTCCCCAGCATTTGCTCGTATTGGGTTGAGGGAAAACCCCGGAAAAAACCTCAACCAGATAACTTTCCCCGACCGGGATTCGAACCAGGGTCACCTGGTTTCGCAGCCAGACGCGCTGACCGTTACTCCACAGGTGTGGACAGTATAAATATGAAAACGTATTGCACAAGAAACAAACAACAAAATTCTGTTCTATATAATACATAAACAATGCAAAACAACAAGATGAGAATGTATAAAATTATTGTAGGGATACTTTTTGCATTTTTCATTCGAAATTTATCATTCAGTGGAACGATCACAAGCGACCAATCGGCTTGGAGCTTATTCAATTTCTCTTACATAGCTCAGAATCCCCTCGCAAGGATGCGTGTTGGTGTATCTTTTAATAGCTTTTTTCCTTTTTATCTTCTTATGATTTATTCATTCGTAAAGTTACATAAGGAGCTGAAGTTCAGGTGACAGAAATTATGAGGAAGCAGTTAGTCAGTAGAAGTAGAATATTGGAGACCCTGTTGTCGGCTGACACTTAGGGATAGAATTAAGAAACTCGAATCAACGTACTGATACCTATTATTGATAGCGTTCAAACAAAAGGATTAAATGATAAGATCATTTGCGCTGTTTGGAGGAAAGACTCTAGCCTAAGAAGACCAAGAAGAGCATGGAATGATGACGTCAGAGAAGATATGATAGAAAGACATCTTAAACAGGACGATTGACAAATTTGAGAGCTTTGAAAACTAAGCTACGATAATCGACAATAAAGTTGTATTTGATTGACAATATGGAAACGTTAGGATTGGAAATGATTGCTACTTTCATAGCGATACTTTTCGGGCGAAAATGTAGTATCTCTAAGCAATGTAGTCCAAGTAGGCTGTTGTTCACCCTTGATGGAATGAGTTGCGTGGCGACTGTGTTGCCCGGCTACACCACCTGGCAGACTACGCATTGTTCTCCAGCCATCAAATCCGTTTACGATAACTCTCATAGTGTTCTGCCGTACTTTAAAAGTCTATATGAGATATCATGCTACTTTCAGGAAGGAATGTAGGAACTTGAAGTGCTCCGACGTCTTTTATGCAGATCTGAGTCGTTTAGAATTCGTCACTACTACCATCTACCAGTCTCTGGATAAACCATGAGGAAGACCCACCACGGCGTACGATCGATTCTGCATCACGAAGAAACAAGTGGTGCTCTATTTTTCCAGACGAAGATGTATTCTTGATGTAGTTGTAATCTTCTGGTAGAGGAGAAGAGAATGCCTGATGACCTTACCTCTACTAGGTTAAATAAATAATAAACACTAAATAAATATTAATAATAATAAGGAAAGGGAAGTTAGAGTATGAGTGGAATGACAAGATGAAGATGGGATAAATCCGAGAAAACCCTTAATAAATTTGGTGTTGTCCACTCCAAATGCAGTTCCTTCATCGCTCAGATTTGATCTCGTGTACGCGGCCGCCTTACACCAACTGAGCTACCGAGGCTGCACGTTTGTGCCTTCATGGAAACACCATCACCATCTACCATGAAGAATTTAATTGGATTTTTTATACTTTGCATATTCATTACTGTGAGGATTTTCAACCAGCAATATTATATATTAATTATTATTGAGAAGACCCGAAATGTTTGAAAGTTCTCAAACTTTGTTGAGAAATAAGTTTATTGAAAAATAGTAATACAGTTTTGTTCATAAAATAATGGAATTTATTCAGGTATAAAACGATATCAAAACATTTCGACATGGTCTCCATTTTTCTCTTCTATTGTTAGTAGTCTCTCCACTAGGGAAATTTCCGAAAATGTTTTACGAGCTTCCACAATGACGACAATTTACAGAGTCCATACATCAATACACTTAGAGTTCTGAATCTTCTCACTGCGCTGGAACAATTTCTATTAATGCATAGTAGCACTGAATAAGACCAATTCGCAGTGCGTTTTTGTCTCCTGAAACGAACGATTTTCCCATTTGTAAGTCATGCACTAACAAACTTATGTTTCGTTGCATAGGACCATGAAACTTTTATAGACATGTGTGCAGACACATGAATTTAACATTTTTTTTAAGGAATTAGAAGAATCTGTTGGAATTTGTAAATTTTATAGATGTTTCATCCACGAAAATCTCGCAAAAACTAAAATTTTACAAATTTATTCTTTGCGTCGGATATTGTAGAGGTAAACTCGCTATATCCTGATATGAATTTGCAAAAAGAGACAAATTAACTCAAGAATAACTTAAGAATAGCTGTATATTTAATTTTTCATCGTAACAATGGAGGGTAGCTGCGAATATATTGAATAAGCAGTCGCGGACAGTCGATAAGGGGGTGGTCCTCTAGCTTGGGGGTTGGGCGAAGGGCTAACAACCATCGCCGTAAAAAGAGCTTGTTACGAAATCCCAACATTATATATATATATATATATATATATATATATATATATATATGCATATAGAGTGTTAGTTGGGGGACCTGAAGGGAAAACACCTTTGGGGAGGCCGAGACTTAGATGAAAGGAGTCCATATCTGTGGAGTAACGGTTAGCGCGTCTGGCCGCGAAACCAGGTGGCCCGGGTTCGATTCCCGGTCGGGGAAAGTTACCTGGTTGAGGTTTTTCCCGGGGTTTTCCCTCAACCCAATATGAGCAAATACTGGGTAACTTTCGGTGCTGGACCCCGGACTCATTTCACCGGCATTATCACCTTCATCTCATTCAGACGCTAAATAACCTAAGCTGTTGATAAAGCGTCGTAAAATAACTTACTAAAATAAAATAAAGCGTCGTAAAATAACCTACTAAAATAAAAGTAAAATAAATAGATTAAAGAATAATATTAAAATGGATTTGAGGGAGGTAGGTTATGATGATAGAGGCTGGATTAATCTTGCTCACGATATGGACCAATGGGAGGCTTATGTGAGGGCGGCAATGAACCTCCGAGTTCTTCGTAAGAAAGTAAAAATGGTGAAACAATTGGAATAGAAGTTTCTGTGAAAATAAACGTCATTCTATTATAAACAGAAGTACACTTATTTTTCCATAAACTTACTTCTTAACAAAGTTACAGGATATTCAAACCTTTACTGACTTTTGAATAAATCTATACATTTATAATTAGTGAAACTTCTTTATTTTAGGCACCACTTAAAAGAACACAGGAAAAACACAAGACAAAAGACTAGTTCTAGTAAGAAGAAATTAATTTTTAATTTTTCTGCCGGGAATAGAAGCTATGTTCACTTCATTAGTAACTGAAAACCCTACTACTCACTTATGTACAGAACTGAATTGTGTAGAGGCGGACCTCATAGTAAGCTCATAATTAACATTTATTTATAGATATCTCGAGGGGACAACAAAGTCTACATTGGAATACAGGAATATAACCTAATTCCCAATTCACCTTATCATGCACATTAATCTACAAGTTAAACACAATAATCGATTAATACAGAAGATGAATGTTGGAAAACTCGTATAATTAATTACTTTGAAATACTCGTAAGAGTGACAGCCCGACACGACATTACACTCAACTTGTGTTTCGCTCTGCGGCCCTGTTTACACGTTACAAGACAATGCTACGTTCACAACACTAACTTTCTACTTTTCGTAACTCGCAGGGTAAAAATTAAAAGTAACAACTCTTAGGGTGCCATTCATAGACATTTCGCAGCACGCGCTACGAGCGTACTAAGCTAGCCCCGGTTATCCACTGGTTACTTGTACAGAATTCAAATCATATCCTATCACTAACACTGGTTTATGAATACGAAAAACGCTGATCATTCACCGGAAGCCCGCGCTAAAAATGTCTATGAATACGGCCCTAAAAGTCTAATACATAATGAGTAACAGACTAAACACTTATCTAGGGTGACCAGATTCACATCGATAAAAAAGAGGACACAAAGCTTAAAAAAGGACATTGTTCGAAAAAAGAGGACAGAAAATAATACACACTTAGATTTAGGCTTAGGCCTATATTATATACTTAAAATTATGTCAATATCTATTTTATTACAAAATATTTACAGTACAGATTTAGACTTATAATCATACTTAAAGTATGTTAATATCTACAGTATTTTATTACAAAATAATTATGATAAAAATAAACTATAATTATTAGAGAGGACAGAAAATCGCTGTTTAGATTTAGGCTTAGACCTATATTATACTTAAAATTATGTCAATATCTATTTTATTACAGCATACTTATGGTATAACTTAATAACATACAATCATTTTACAGTTAACTACATGAAAGCCAAGGGAACTATAATTATTATCAAAATACTTAACATTGCGGCACAAAATGTGAATTTAATATCATTTTGTAATGTGTTTTAGATGTATAAATTTAAAGTAGATAAAAGAAGACATATATAGGGGTTACCGTTATATTTCCCCATACCCTCCATATTTAATCCTGTTGCAGATAATTTTCTGAAGACCCAATTTATTGCAGTAACTTTGGTTTGCTCAGACGTTATTTGTAAAATGACACACAAGAAAATTTCTTCAAATTATACTGAACCATCGATTTACTAGCTACCTGTGAGCAACGACCATAACAAGGAAGAGCAAAGTGAGTTATGATCGTTGACAAAGAGTATATTCCGTCGATGCTGCTGCCACCTACACACAAGCCGTCAAATCAGATAATTTCATAGTATCAGACATACAAGTTACGAAACGGAGGACATTTCTTGATTTTTCAAAAATCCGCCCGGACCCCGGACAAAGGTCTGAAAAGGAGGACATGTCCGGACAAAAGAGGACGTCTGGTCACCCTACATTTATAAAAAAATGAGTACCATTCGAATTCTGATTGTATTTTCCGTTTTCCATCATCATTCCACCGTCACTCTCAGTTTATTCATAATAATTTCAATAGAATGTACTAAAAACGTGCGGCGTGATGTAGTACTGTAATTGGTTTACAGATGGTATCAGCCTGAGAACTCTACTCGGGTGGAAGGGCACTCTAGCGAGACATCATCGGACCATGAGTTTACATGGCTGAATCAACAGATGGCATTACGTAGCTGAGTCACATTATAGAAAGAAAGCGACCTTTTGGACTCAGCAATAGGAGTGGTGAGGCACAATGAGCCCGTTCGGAGCTGCGGTAGTGCCAGTCCTGCTTAAAAAAAAAAGATAAAAAAATGTGTGCTTAATTCTAGCGGAAACGTGTGTAGTTAAGAATTGCAGCTAATACACTGTACGCTACTACAACCTATTTAATTGGCATTCGTATGTAGAGAATCATGTCATTGATCTTTTGAATATTTTCAATAGAATTCCCTAGATCGAAACGGTTTGCCATGCATTCTCACAGTAGCTTTCCTTCCAAACTAGAAACATGGGATAGTACAAATATTTATCCTAATTCGTTTTACTCTTAATCTTCAAAACACAAGGTGTTAACGCCTGTGTATTACTGCATGACTCTGTAAGAAATGACATTCATTACATCGCCCTTATTATGTAGATAACTAGATATCTATCTAGTATCTATTAATTAAAACAATCAGACAAATTAATGCAGTTTATCATAGGTCAGACGTAGACATTTTTGTACCTTTAGCCGTTCTGCAGTGATCGCAGCAAACCCATCTAGCTCATTCACCTGGTAGCTAGATTGTCTCAAACACAACTTGCTACTGCTCAGTGGTGGCTCGTGTAGTACTGTATGTATAATATTACAAACTCATTGTTACCCTTAATGAAAACAGAACTATATAGTTTATTTATTACAAACAATAGGAATTAAAAGCTCAAATGTTTGCAAACAAAAAACTGTTTTTTAAATCATGAGCCCAACAGAAAATTTAACGTATCATTTACCGTGACGATGATTACCTTGATCAAAATCCGCCCATTGTGCTATTTTATTGAGACACTTTTTAATAAAGTCTCTTTTCTTATACGATTTTTTACTTTCCCACGCAAATTCATAGCGGGTCTAAAGAATATTTTACCTCATGAATTTCAGCCAAGTCGTTGTATTTGGTTAATTGTTGGTTGTATTTTATTTATTTTTACCATAAAGCTTGCTTTAAGTTCTACTAGTTGCTCAGCATCATCAACACCTGCAAATGGATAAAGTTTTTAAATATAGTAACTTAGATTATCGTGATAATTGAGCCGCCACGGTGGTCTAGTGCAGTGGTCGTCAGCATTCGCTGAAATGTGCAAAGGGTACGCTGTGCTGTCCCCTATGCACTGTCGTGCAGAAGGGAGAGATAGAGAGCATACCAGCTAGCAGCTACGGAGTGCACCATAGTGCACTGCGTTTTCCGCGGTAAGAAACTCTAGCCCCAGCGTGCTCTGTGCTGATGATCCCTGTCTAGTGGATACACCGCTGAACTTATAATCCTGTGAAAACGGGTTCGATTTATAACCTGTGTTGGTCAGTCCCGTAGTCTAGATAACACAGGGATTTTCTGTGGGAGCTTCGGTTCCCCTCTGGCATCCCAAAAAACCTCTATCATTTCATCTCATCGAGGGTGTAGCATGGACCAGCTTCCTATGGCGCACCTCTGTCTACACAACAGGCGTCATAAGGGTAAGTGACAAAAGTCAAGTACCCGTCATTAATAATAATAATAATAATAATAATAATAATAATAATATAATAATAATAATAAATATGTATATATATATATATCTTGATAATGAATTTTATGTCGAAAATGTCAAAATTAATATGTATGTACGTACGTACGTAGGGTACGTATGTACAGGGTGAACCGTAAGTAATATAATTAATTTCAGGAGATTATTCTTTGAGATAATTCAAACAAAAGAGTTTAATACAGTTTTGCTAGTTTTTGCTTCCTTTTCGAGATAAAAATTGTTTTATATGAAACATTTCATAACGTTATCTTCGCCGGCCACTGACATACAGGTTCACAAAATGAAAAGAACCTGCGCTACAGACCACTTAGTGGTACAGCGCAGAATGCAGTGATGAGTATCAGTTGTGTTCTATAATCGACATTAAAAATATTTAGCTGCCAAAGTTCCACAGATCTTAACGAAGCGACTGATTTGTCACGATTTCGATTTAAGAACTGTATCTGACCTTGAGACTTGGCTACAGCTGACATAGCTTACATAGAGAGAGAAAAGTATTTCGTCTGTATTATCTATATTATGTAACAACCATTCCTTCAAATTATGAATTGAATATAAAGAATATACTGAAATGAAACGCAATTGAAGGAAGATCATTAAGAAATGAACAATAAATTGTTTAACATTTTTCATAAATACGCTTCTTTTAATTTACAAGACGTTGCGCTTGCAACTATATTTCTTATATCTTCTCCTGATCGGTCAGCCATATTTGCTTTGTAGGATACTGCACTTTGATATGTGTTATGACTGCAATTTGATTGATGGTTATTACTGAATCTACAAGAGAAAAACTGCTGATTGGGTGTGATAATTTGTATGCGATATTTTGTATAATTATGATAATTTTACTTTATTCTCTGCTATTCTGATTGGTTGAAATTTAACGAATTCTTACACAGCAGTGGTGAATGCTTGTAAAGAGTGAAATAAGTAAGAGTGAAATAAGATAATTCATATCATTTCAGTATTACCTCTAAAGGACTTTATTTTCTTAGTTCAAGTTGAGATTTTTTGTCTTCACAGTCGACTAACACACGGTGAGACTCCCCTTCTGCTGCGTCAACACTACGCCGAGTTTTCATCAAAAGCAACGGGATAAGTTCTAGGCTATAGGGACATCAATTTATTTTTACTTCAATTTTTATTGTACCTCAGTTTTTGAATGTACTTCACTCCCACCCCCTCTAGTAGCAAACTTCCAACCGTCCTCCACACAGTCCTTCATAATAAACAGTACTGAGTTAGAGAGTATAGTACGTTCCAGAAATATGTTCGAAAGAGCTTTCAATATTGAATTGTATTTTCGCACAGGTACTGTCGTCCGTTTGCCTACGTTGCATCCCGGTTTCCCCCACCCGCTTCTGATTGTCCCCCTGTAAAGGCTAGTGGCTGGGCTGTCTTAGTTCTTTACTGAAAACATTAATATAACTAGGAATTGGAAGTCTACGTAATATTATACAACTGTTTAAAATTAAAATGACTTAAATAAAAGGGCCTCGTTAAGTAATTGTCACGTGATTTCCTCCCTTTCTAAGATCCTGCGGCAAAATTACTTAGATGGACAGTAGATAGCATGTCTGAACAATTTTATCTTTTCGGATCGGGCAGAAGTGAAGATTAAATTTACAGTACGTAGGGTACTCTTTTATAGACTAGGTAGCCGCGAAACCAGGTGGACCGGGTTCGATTCCCGGTCGGGGCAAGTTACCTAGTTGAGGTTTTATCCGGGGTTTTCCCTCAACCCAGTAACTTTCGGTGTTGGACCCCGGACTCATTTCACCGGCATTATCACCTTCATCTCATTCAGACGCTAAAATTACCAAATATGTTGATAAAGCGTCGTAAAATAACCTACTAAAAAAATAGACTAGGTACACAATTATTTCAACATGAGTTACTAATACGAAGGACGAAACTGCTAATTGGAATTAGGTAAAATAGTCTATAGTGCGATAATATGCACAAAAGAAGTGAAGTCTGTATCGAAATGAACGGCCACGATTTTAAAAAATGTGTTTAAATATCCATATTATGATTATTTTCTAATTTAACTTCATTCTCTATATTGTACGTTAATGTGCTTTAGACAGTATAATATACGTCCGAATGGATAGCTCAGTTCGTGAGTAAAAACACTTATTGTTAATACAGAACTGTATTTTGATTAAAAAAAAATCTAATGAAAATTATTAAACTAAAAATTGCGATATTTCCTACTTTACGTAAATGGATGAACTACTTTTCTTCCCTCCTATACCTAGTAAAGTGATTTGTTTGTATTTTACAATACTACTACTACTACTACTACTAATAATAATAATAATAATAATAATAATAATAATAATAATAATAATAATAGGTAATAATAATTTATTTAACCTGGCAGAGTTAAGGCCATACGGCCTTCTCTAACACCCAACCAGGAGTATGAATTTTACGCCAGTATCATCGAACTCCAGTCGTGGAAGGGAGTAGCAAACGGTGTTTCCGGTTCTCAACCATTAATTCAGAGGTATAGCCATGTTAATATTAGAAAAGTTAGTAAAAATAAAATGATGTCCCTGTACATTGATAATGGACAAATGTCTTTCGGAGGCTTACACACCACTTCATATAAAAATGCGTGCCTTCATTATTGTGTACACCTGGAACGGTTCGCCCTTTTACGAAATATAAATACCGTACTAATGTGTGTCTTCGCATGTTTTCATAACTTTATATTTTATAATGCTGTGTGAAAGGAGCCGCGATGTTTGCCTCGCGACTCCATGGAAACGAAACAACACTAGATAACGATCCCAACACAATTACACTTTAAATGCGACAAAACATCTGTACTAAACGTCGCTGAGAAGTGAGCAAAAGTGGCACAAGTATCTCAATCGATGAGATTTTGCAGTCTGCTTTCTCGCACTTTAATTTATTTGGTACAAGACCTTCATGTACAGTATATGATTTTTTCTAAAAATTCGCGATGAAATATAAATATATTGAATAACTGAATGGCTGTCTTTAAAGCGTTACGATCCTATATAATATAATATAATATAATATAATATAATATAATATAATATAATATAATATAATATAATATAATATAATATAATATAATATAATATAATATAATACGATACGATACGATACGATACGATACGATACGATACGATACGATACGATACGATACGATACGATACGATACAATATAATATAATATAATATAATATAATATAATATAATATAATATAATATAATATAATATAATATAATATAATATAATATAATATAATATAATATAATATAATATAATATAATATAATATACTATACTATAATATGTAACGTAATGTGAATCATTTTAAAATGTTAAAGGAACAACAACATAGATGATGATGATGATGATAATAATAATAATAATGATAATAATAATAATGTAATAATGAGAGAATGGTGGGTATTTATTTATTGCTATTGTGCAGGTGTTCCATTGAATTTTAGAAAGATAAGGACAGTACAATTAAAGTATATTATGAAAATAGTTTATAATGTTAGTATCTAGTGCATGAATTAATATTTAGGGTAACTCGTCTCCTAATTTTGACGAATGCAATAACTGTGTGTTGTGTATATCAATTCTCGATGCCCGTGCGTCCTACTTTAAACGGTTCAAACCTACCCGCGCAAACTAGAGTCGCTGCTTTCTCTCTCTCAGAAAGCAGGTTGGCTCGCTTTTTTTTTTTCCCTCTTGTGAGGGAGAAAGCAAAGATCGCGCGGCGACAAGTCACGTTGGCAATAGAAATACCCCCAGGCACTGTGACGTCAATGGCGTCCTCAACCACCATTGTTCCGAGGGGTATAAATATAACGCATCCCCGCGACTTCAGCCACTCGTTCGTCAGATGGCAAAGAGGTAGCTCTAGCGCGACCTCCGTCACTGGCAGCAGTCTCCCAACCAGGCCTACGCTATGGTTGTCTTTTGTTCGGACGTGTCTGCACACGGCCACCACTCCGGGAACAGGGAGCCAAGCTGCGCCCCTGTCTCCTGTATTCTTTCCTACACTAGCCTCACTTCTTACGTATTCTAAACTTATTTTATTCTGGTCTCGCTACAAGTCTCATCACCACCTCCAACCCGCACACTTCTCTCCCCTGATCACCCTTATCTCTCACCATCCTGACTTCGACTCCCAGCTCTTATCCCGGCTTGTTCGATTAAACACAACCATCTCCTCAGCCCCCCCCCCTCTAGAGTCGGTAAGTCGCGAGTGCGCTCTGTTGATCCGTCGATGATAGAGGTAACCCTTCCCCGCTCCTGAAGTCGGTAAGTCGCACAGTACGCTGTGTTGATCCTCCGATGCCAGGAGCTTGTTCTCGAAGTCGGTAAGTCGCACAGCACGCTGTGTTGATCCTTCGAACTAGAGAACTAACCTTCTACCTCATTCCATCTCTCTCGTTATCCTGCCCCCCCCACAACACACCTGAGAGCAAGCCGATTTTCCCCAGGCACTCCCGTTACCCCTACCTTCCTCTCACTCAAGTCGCACTTTACTATCACCTATCATAACTCTCCCCGCATCGAAGCCTCAGGACGAATTTCTAAACCATCAATTTCTATCACGACTCCCCCGTTACCCCTACCACAGAACTAGGAGGGAACCATAGTTACACTTTCACTGTTATTTCTGTAATAAACAATGTTACTTTAAAAACAGTCTTTCCTTTAAACTTCACCACAGTTTCGTATCACCCCACCCACAAACCACAGCCATCTTGTCACGTCACTCCCGTTTCCCCTCCCCACCTCGACAACACGTCGGAGAGCGAAACGACCAGGAGTCCGGCGTACGACAATTGGCGCCCAACGTGGGGCCTTATCTCAGTTGGTACTGAGACGAATCCACATACACCCCATAGCTCTTCACTCTTCCGAGAGGAGTAATTTTCTCGGTGGCGCCCAACCATGTTTACACGCACCAGAGACCAGTGCTGCCAACGGGGTTGCCCCGGACGCGGGCAATACTATGTCGACTGCGGCACCTGCCCCACCTTCTACCACGCAGTGTGCCTCGGGCTCGAGGACGAGCCCCAGCTCCGAGAAAGCAACCCGTTCATTTGCGACTGGTGTCGCAAGAAGAAGGATGAAGATAAGATGGAACTCGAGATGCTGCGGAGACTCATGCACAGTCTTCGCCCCGCCGAGGTTCCACAACCACTTGTGCTCCCCGAGTTCCATGGATTGGAGCACGAGGATCCGGCCGGCTTCATCTCCAGATGCCGCGATATACTTACCGAGGCGCACATAGACCCCTCCCAGTGGTCACGCCTCGTTCAACAGCAGCTGAAGGGACCAGCCAGGGACTGGCTACTGCTCTTCAGAGGCATTCCTTTCTCCTGGGAGGAACTGCAACAAGGACTGACTCACCGCTTCGACAGCCCGGCTGTAAGGGCTACTCTCCAAGCTTCTCTCTACGGGAAGCACCAGCGAGAAAACGAGGCTGCTGATCAGTTCATCACGGGAAAAAGTTTCCTTTATCGGCGACTTTTTCCTAATGCCGATCCCAACACGATCATTCCAGTGATCATCGAGCTTCTGCGGCCACAAATTCGGCCGTTTCTCAGACATCCGGTTCCGACAACTACAATGGAACTGATACATCGTGCTGTTCCTCTGGAGGGCGACATCAAGCACACCGCTGCCAAGCATCATTCCACTTCATCATCAAACGCTCCACGGTGCCACTACTGCCCGGGGTACCACTACAATCGGGACTGTCCGGTCCGACAGCAGAGACGCACCGATCCTGCTCGCCACATCCCGATCTCCAGCCCCGTCGCGCAGATGGCCCTAGCTCCCGATGAAGAGGAAACGGTCCCGAGGATTGACATCCGAATGGGAACCCTCGCAGCCACAGCGGTCGTCGACAGTGCCGCCTCCAGAAACATCATCAATGCTGCGAAAGTTCCAAATGGCAGCACCATACGAGCCCGACAGGATGTCATTCATCTTGCCCAACGCGAGCAGACAATGGCAACCCAGGGCGAAGCAGAGATACCCGTCACACTTGCGGGAACAACGAAGCCCATCAACTTCCTCGTCGCACCAGAGCTGCGTGCTGATGCGATTTTAGGGAATACATGGTTGCGAGACATGTCAGCGCAACTAGATTATCGACAAGGACAGCTGAGGTTGGGAAACGGTGCAGTGGTACCGTTGATCAACAATCCCAGAACCGGAGAGGGTACCAAGCCAGAACCACAAAGGGACGCCGCTCCTGGCGGAAGGCAACAGCCACCGCCACCTGTCAAGCCTGTACCCGGAGATCCCGCTAAGGAGGAACGGTACCAGCATCTCTCCGGCCATGTCAGTGGCCCTCCCTCACAGAGCGGACGCAAGGAGGATCCTTTAGCGTCTAGGCCACTAGAGCTCCACATGTTGGAGATAGGAGTCACGAGCGACAGCCACGCCCCCACTGCAGCTGAGGGGATCTGTTGCTCTGAGGAGGTACCACAGGTGGAGGACCCACTTGAAAAGGGAGACCCTGGCGGGTCCCAGACAGTTGTCCAAGACGTCGCTGACACCAGGCACAAAGTTACTCCTCCTACTGCTACAGAAGGGATGCCGGATCCACTCCGAGGCGGCAACCCGACATCAGATGGCCCATATTCCGAGGTCACAAGCAACACCGACATCCCTCGGTACATCCGGTCTCCCGAGACCACAGGGACGACCAACGAGCTCAGCGGTCCAGGATGTTGGCGCGCTGTGACCACCTGCAAGGAGGCGAAACCTTCCCCGCCTAATCCAGACCGACCTGCGGACACACCAACACCATACCAGACGACGCCGGAGGCTGCTAGGTGCGACGCTGCAGCACCATTGCCGGTGTTGCCTCCACAAAGAAGAAAACGCAGTGGCCAACCTGATCAGATCGCCGTGTGCGCGCTCGCGATGTGTGATCAAACCGAACGAGCTATTGATGCGAGTGTAGTGGTGCCGCAAGGCAAACGAAACAAGATTGTTGACACGCGATCGGCGTTCACAAACCATGATCCAAACATACAGACCAAATATGATAAGCACAGATTGGGGCCGAGACCTCCATAGCTTAAGAGACACGGACTCTCGGACTAGGCAACCTTAGCCTTTCAATTTATTGTATTCATTCATTGTATTTTCTCATGTTCAGTGTATTTTTTTGTTTTGTGATACTCCACTTCTGTTCATTGTATTTAATTGTCTTGTTGTAAGGGTTATTTTACATAACTTACTAGTAGTACCGCACGGGCAAAAACAGGAGGGGCGATTGTTGTGTATATCAATTCTCGATGCCCGTGCGTCCTACTTTAAACGGTTCAAACCTACCCGCGCAAACTAGAGTCGCTGCTTTCTCTCTCTCAGAAAGCAGGTTGGCTCGCTTTTTTTTTCCCTCTTGTGAGGGAGAAAGCAAAGATCGCGCGGCGACAAGTCACGTTGGCAATAGAAATACCCCCAGGCACTGTGACGTCAATGGCGTCCTCAACCACCATTGTTCCGAGGGGTATAAATATAACGCATCCCCGCGGCTTCAGCCACTCGTTCGTCAGATGGCAAAGAGGTAGCTCTAGCGCGACCTCCGTCACTGGCAGCAGTCTCCCAACCAGGCCTACGCTATGGTTGTCTTTTGTTCGGACGTGTCTGCACACGGCCACCACTCCGGGAACAGGGAGCCAAGCTGCGCCCCTGTCTCCTGTATTCTTTCCTACACTAGCCTCACTTCTTACGTATTCTAAACTTATTTTATTCTGGTCTCGCTACAAGTCTCATCACCACCTCCAACCCGCACACTTCTCTCCCCTGATCACCCTTATCTCTCACCATCCTGACTTCGACTCCCAGCTCTTATCCCGGCTTGTTCGATTAAACACAACCATCTCCTCAGCCCCCCCCCCCCTCTAGAGTCGGTAAGTCGCGAGTGCGCTCTGTTGATCCGTCGATGATAGAGGTAACCCTTCCCCGCTCCTGAAGTCGGTAAGTCGCACAGTACGCTGTGTTGATCCTCCGATGCCAGGAGCTTGTTCTCGAAGTCGGTAAGTCGCACAGCACGCTGTGTTGATCCTTCGAACTAGAGAACTAACCTTCTACCTCATTCCATCTCTCTCGTTATCCTGCCCCCCCCACAACACACCTGAGAGCAAGCCGATTTTCCCCAGGCACTCCCGTTACCCCTACCTTCCTCTCACTCAAGTCGCACTTTACTATCACCTATCATAACTCTCCCCGCATCGAAGCCTCAGGACGAAATTCTAAACCATCAATTTCTATCACGACTCCCCCGTTACCCCTACCACAGAACTAGGAGGGAACCATAGTTACACTTTCACTGTTATTTCTGTAATAAACAATGTTACTTTAAAAACAGTCTTTCCTTTAAACTTCACCACAGTTTCGTATCACCCCACCCACAAACCACAGCCATCTTGTCACGTCACTCCCGTTTCCCCTCCCCACCTCGACAACACGTCGGAGAGCGAAACGACCAGGAGTCCGGCGTACGACATGTGTAACATAAACGTTTTTCAAACACTATTTTTACACCAACACTATAAAACAACTAATAAAGAAGTAATAGCTATATCAGATTTGTAGTGACCTTTAGGGAGGCCGAGATGTAGATGGGAAGGTAATATTAAAATGGATTTGAGGGAGGTGGGATATGATGATAGAGAATGGATTAATCTTGCTCAGGATAGGGACCAATGGCAGGCTTATATGAGGGCGGCAATGAACCTCCGGGTCCTTAAAAGCCAGGAAGTAAGTAATGATGATAGTTTGATATCGTGGTATATGAAGAGTGGATTGATATGACAGCAGTAAAATGTATTAAATATTACTACATAGCATTCCACATTAAGGAAAAAACATTGGTCTTAAGGCCTTGCCAAGAACATTGTAGAAACTATGTAGTAGATAGGCGTTTCTGTGGCAACTGGTCTTTTGATGAATAGCCCCATACGCTCAATGCTTTTTTCTTAACGTGGAATCTTCATGGCAAATCCGTTTCGTGACATTAACTTTGGGGTACAATTTATGCCTCCCTAATAGAAGTCATTGCGTTTTACTTGGCATGGTAATATTTTACGGCACGGGTACAATAATAGGGCATAGGCTATTGTGCATGAGTTTGACTAATGATAAATACTGTTTATAATTATGTTGTACAAAAAACTGTGATTATGAAAATCAACTTAAATTTCGAATTTAAATATAATACAGTAACTTTATTTCAGAATAAATTAAAATGTCTTTATGTTTGTAAGAAGGTGAAAATATGTGCCGGTTTTAAATTCAGATTGTATTTTTCTAGTACATTGACATAAATGTATTCACTTAATTGGAGATGTCTTTGTGTTAAATGTCAGCATTACTTCGCGCACTACAATTTTATTTTCTATTTCATTGGTGTAAATAATTCAAATATAAATATTTAAGTAACAACTTGTGAGGACAGAATTTCAATTTTATTTTAGGGGAAATGAAAATTAATGTGTTGTAAATAAAGACAGTTTTGAGTCGTTCGCATGATGTGATTTAAAACAGCCGCAAGCATATTATGAACTACTTAATGTGCTGCTTGTGTCGGACATGCATGCAGAACCAAACTGTAATCCATAAAAACATGTGTGCTTTTGTTTTCGGCTTTCATTTTCATTGTTGATGTTTAAAGTCTTATCTATATTAATGATGAATTCCCATAGCGAGCTTAACGAAAAATGTGCCTTCCATTCATTATTCTTTTTATAGCTTTCTCGTAATATTGATACTTCATGAAGGGAGATAAGTGTGCACATTTTGAGCGATTTTTCAGCTAAAAATACTCAGTAGTAGTCAAATACACATACACGCACACACAGATACATTTATAATTTAAAATTCATGAATGGAAATTAGAGAATTGATGTTTATGTTTGAATTGACTTTCGGCTTCAGTTCGTTCAATATTGACAGTAGTTGTCGGTATTTATTCTTTCACTTTAATTGTGAAAAAAGAATCATAATTGAACGTTCTATTCTTATATAAAATGTCATAAAGTTTCTCGCGAAAGACTCATGACCACATTCACCAACGTCGGTTAGTAGGTTCATGACCACCGATTAACATTTCTATTTAACTAATAGTTTAAGGATTTTTACTGTGCATCGACTCGGTTAGTACTTTTTTCCTCAAATGTGTAGTCTTTATTGCTAATTTACCTTTATTACTAATTTACACTTTGTAAATATAAAATTAATTTAAACAGGAGATTAACCACTGTAATTTTCAGTTAGCCGTATTCGAGCAGTTAAGGAAGAAAAGCATAGCGAATTAATGGTGTCTAGATTCACAGCTGATTACTTCAAAGGCGAATTATTATAGATGGATTACTTTTATTGGGATGATGGTGAGCACTGTGATAATGAAGAGAAGAAATCCTTTTGAGGAATTATGTGACAGATAATTTCGGGAGAGTTTTCGTTTATCAAGCCTATTTTGAATCTAGCGCTGAGCAATCAGATGACATCACGGTGTTCCGAATTTCAGCGATGACGTCATTGATGCTCCAGCGCTGTAGTAGCGCTTCCATAAACGTTCAGAAGGGACGTCATCGATGAGCGTATTCCGAATCTCAGCGCTGAGCAATCTGATGGCATCACGGTGTTCTGAATTTCGACGATGACGTACTGATGCTCCACCGGTGTTGCACCGGTTCCATCAGCTTGCAGAGGTGGTGGCAGTGTCCATCAGCCGCCATCAGTGAATCTGATTGGTTCTTATAAAGGGTGAGAATTAGCAGAGAAATGACATCGTGCACTGTTGTGTCATGGCGGTGTGTTCTGCTGTGTTGTTTGTAATGAGCACAACGTAAAAAAATATGTTAATGGCTTATGAGCGAACATGTCAACGGACCAGTTATTACTACCGGTTCAAGAAATAAATTGTTTATGCTTTCTTTTCTTTGAACGAAATGACAGTACGGAAATTTCGCAAAATCTTGCTAGCGTAGCACAGACAACAACTTGTACAGCCGCTATCATAGCCATTGAACCTTCCAGCAGTTTTGTTCCTATGTTGCTGCAGCGTGACGTCATTGATGTCCACCGGTCTGGTGAGTTTCGGAATACGCTGAATGAATCAGATTGGTTCTTGTAAAGGGCGGGAATTAGCAGACGAATGACATCTTGCACTGTTGTGTGTTTTGCTGTGTTGTTTGCAATGAGCAAAATATAAAAAATACGGAAGTTAATGGCTTATGAACGAACATGTCAACGGACCAGTTATTACTACTGGATCAAGAAATGAATATTATTTGTACTCTTTTTTTTTTTTCTTTGAGCGACTGTATGAAAATGTCACAAAATCTTGCTAGCGTAGCACATACAACAACTTGCACAGCAGCCATCGGTCGGGTGAGATTCGGAATACGCTGATGGTTTCTAAGTCCTTCACACAGTTTTATGCACTTCAGCAAGAGTTGTGAACTTTTCTGTTGTTGGTAATGATCGATGTTTCAACACTAACCCTATCGCTTACTCAATATTAGTGTCAATGGGTTAAATTGACGGATGGTTAACTTTTTTTTTGCACGATTGTGTTTTTTTTCTGTATTTACAGCTATTGTTGTTATGCCTTGAAAGTTATAATTCCCATACAGAAACTTGTTGCTAGGGAAACCATTCTTCATAACATAAAACTATACTGAAATATAGCCATTACATTATACTTATTGTTACTTAGTTACCATTACAGTGCAGTTTTGCGAAGGCTTTAAAATAATATTGCTCTAAATTTTCAATGCAAAATATATTGTATTTGCAATTTTAAAAATATGATCCTGCAAAGAAGTTGTACAATACATGTTTCGCACTGCTCGTTTCTAAAACTTTTCCTTTTGTAAAAAGCACCTGCAAACCTTGTGTCTCAATATACTAGTGCAATACCGGCTTTAAGTAGAATCACAATATTATGAAAATTTATCTTCAACCACGACTAGAATTTTATACCTTATCCGTTGTTGTGTTGATTTGTCTTTAGTGGTAGTCCTGTACTATGCTGATTTCTGAAACGAGGATTTTCTCTACTTCTGATCGTTCATATTTCATACACGACTGAAAATAGGACAGTTCAGAATGCCCAGTTCTTGAAGATGTTGCTGCTGCTGATGATGATGATGATGTACACATATTTAATTCTCCTCCATTTTACAGATACTTAATTGTAAATATGAAAAGTTGGAGCAAATTTTTAAATGACAAGATCAGAAATACCGTGAGAAAATGTATAAGAAGGGAAGAGAATAATAGAGAATCGTTTTCGTGCTATAGGCACAAACAAAGAGATTAGTGTTCAATTTCATCGAGAAGCGATTTACGTTCTTTATGTTAGAGAATTCCCATCAGGCAACCCGATCTCAAAGGCGTACTTTTCAACGCAGCACACAAGAGCCCTGATCCCGTTTCATATTCGTAACAAGCTGGCTGCTAAATTAACAAGTTCCATTGGAAAGAATTCCCTCATTGTATTCTGCTGAATACAGTCACAGCCTGATGTTGTGAGTCCAATTGGCAGACTTCTTCCTCTCTCTGCACCTGTGTAAACTTGTTCAATAAATGTTGGAATATCACTCTAACACTTTAAAGTTGCAACTGCTATCAACATTATGAATCACTTTTAACGTCTTCGTCTTCTTCTTCCTTCTCCTACTTCGACAACTTTCGATGTGATACGTCTCTATACAGCCTACAAGAAGACAAGAATAAATTTTAACGTTTTGACACGGAAGGTCTGCTCTGACGCCACTCGTGGTATCATGGAAAAAAGTGTAAGATCAACTTCATGCCTGGTAGTTTTTTACAAGGTTCGTCTCCTCCTATTCTCTCTTTAATGAGCATGGAGTCATCTCACAATCAATTCATTATTGGCTAATCTTCTAAATTGAAACAAATTACCTGCCTGTGGGTTTTCATAAGACGCTAATGTCGAGATGAGTCCTACAAGAAATGGGCCATAAACTTACACCTCCTTCCTTACACAAATTTAGGCATTTTTCCAAAGTAGTCTCTTCTGAAATTTTTCAATGTCGTTGCCCAGGGTGCGCCATAGGAGGCTGGTCTACGCTACACCCATGATGAGATATGATGATGATTGAAATTTGTTGCGATGTCACAAGGGAACCGGAGTTACCTGGACCTCGGGCTTGCACAACACAAGTTATAAATCGGGTTACACAGGGGATCGAACCCAGATCCACAAGATTATAAGTCCAGAACTCTACCACTGGACCACTGTGACGGCTTCCTTCTGAAATCTGAACCTTGGCTTTATCTGTCTTCGGTACTCTGGGGCGAGTTTACTCGAGCGACAATTGTACAGTGTAAGGGCTCGGTTCCCTTCTCTCGCGAGGAATTCGGCGCCCACACTTCAGCTTCAAATGCAGGCTTCTAATATCTTCGTCGATCCTGGTCTGTTACTTTTCTATATGCTTCTTCCCCCTCTTCTTATGGTAGTTGTTAGATTACGTCTGTTTCTGGTTTTCCCCTTCTAATGTTCCTTTAATGGAACGACGAAAATCGGAGTGAGACCGGTGGCCAATACTCATCATATTCTTATCAAGAATAAATTTTTGGCCTGCTGTATATCTGCATAAATAGAATTCTCTTAAATTGTTGAAGTATCTTATTTTATATTTAGTATCTATTGTCAAGGAAGAAATTACTTATGTTTACTAATATGGTGGACACTTATTAAATACACTGCTCAAAAAAATTCGGGGAACACTTATAAAAAAATGTATAGGTTATTATCTTTTGAAGCTGTGATGGTGAAAATTGATAAACATATAAATTGACACATAAATTTCATCTCTGGATAAGAATTTAAAATAAGAGATAACCGGAAAAAACTACACGTGCTCTCTCTGCCGTATCAAATCTTACACACATGTTGTCCAGGTTACTTGCAATGAGGATTTCAGAATCTCTCATTTCTTCACAACTTTGCCACCTAATTTCAACAAGAAAACTATTCTTTTACACCTAAGCACATGCCCTTATCTCAGTCTTCCTACATCCACACCTCTCGAATCTGGAATCTTCTTTCTGCCGATATAAGAAACACCTAAGCACAGAACATGCCGTTGTTATAAATTTTGAAACATCTACATTTCTCGAAACTGCAATCTTCTTTCTGCCGTCTTTCAAAATTAAGTTTCACAATTTTTATCAGAATCAACAGGCAAAGTAAATGACATTTGCGCGTAAATATGAAACTCGTAAGCGATGTTTCACAATTTCATCTTTGTTTTCAGACTAGTCTACTGAATAGATTTTATTTTAATATGTTAAACATGATTGTATTAAATACCTAATTAATTTTAATTCCTTAACAATAAAGTCATAAGTAAATATCTTTATATTTCTAATGTAGGCCTATTGAGATAAACTTGTACTTTAGATAAATTTAAATAATAATCTTAATAGTCCTTTACTACTGTCCGTTCGAGTGGTTATGTCGCATCCCTATCCCCCCCCCCGTTTCTGCTAGTCCCTCTGTAAAGGCTTGTGGCTGGACTGTCTTAGCTATTTTCTGAAAGCATTTGCTCTTCGAAATTGGACTTCTACCTAATATTATACAACTGTATAAAATAACATACAGGAAAGTAACTAACTATCACGTGATTTCCCCCCGTTTCGATGACCCTGCGACATAACCATTCGGACGGACAGCAGGCCTACGTATCTGGTATTAGTATTATTATAACGTACTTATGTAGACTATTTGTGTCATCAAATTGTAGACCTGGTTGAGTGGAAAAGATAGTAATCCGCCATGACGAAGCTTTGAATAGTTATAATGATCAACTTCTTCCTTAAGAATTAGGAAAATTGCCTGTTTTGACATTGGCTTGCCGTTACTGTCGAAGACTACAGATGAGTCTTTTTCGTCCTTGTACGAGAACACTTTATTTATGCATTTTTGTTTAGTTGAATTGCCTATTGTGTTCTGTATTCCTTTTCGTATCTATTATTTTCTGTTTATTTCCTGATTATCCGATCAACCTTGGACTCACATTAAATGTTTTCTATTGGCCTTTAACATCTTTCTCTTCAGTGTTCACACTTCACATCTGCAAAGTATGACTATGAAAGCAACGTTTGATAAATTTTAGACGTATTTGTTTCTATATAATTATGTTTCAGATCTTTCCTTAGCTAACCACAAATGTCCTTACATTTTTGGATATGGACGAGTGACAAACATGTTGGATTCCATTCCGGAAAACCACATTCAAATTACCGTCAAATCTAAATTAAATTTGTGGTAGACGAATATGTGCTTAGGAAATGTACTCGGAACGGCATTTGCACTGCTGATGTAATTCCACAATTGCTAGATTAATATAATTATATCATTCTGGTGGAATGTAAATATTCGTCCCAGTAATACACTGTGAACAATGTTTGAAGTGACTACGGCGTTGTCTCTGAATGCTTTGGTAAGATGCCCAATCAAGTATCAACCACTTTAGGTAATAAATTATTCGGTAACTCTGTTTATTCGTATTTGTATCGTTGTCGCATGTAACATCGCAGATGTTTAAAAGATTTTACTTGTTCTAAAATGAGGTCATATATCATTATTTACACATAGCAGGAATTTCAATGTTTGACACATCACACTGTTTACATATTTTTCCATAGTAAACTCTAAATATAAATAACACTCTTGTTACGATCGGATAACGTGTGTCAAGTTCTAAAAACCAACGACTTTTCAATGCAAATGTGACCAAGTTTGGTGGTTGTCGTGTTTGTTAATTCTACTGAGTGTACAAACATCTGAATAATTCAACAGTTCAATTATAATTGAGCGAGAATTCGATGAGCTTTGCTCTATCGCTCCCATTCAATTCTTTCTGTGAAGGAGGGCGATACGAGGGCTGAGTATGGAGGGCGGTGAGTGGAGGGACCGTCTCAGAGTACAGTGAGGGAAAGAAGAGGTGCACCGCATGGTGTATAATTGAAATACTGTACTTAACATCTCATCCACTACTACTATTACCAATATTACTGTGTTACTATTAATAATGATTCTAGGCTACTTCTATTGCTATTGATGTTTAGGCCTATAGGTACCAGTGATTCTCAACCGAGGGCAAGCGACCCTTTGGGGCTCCGAAGTTAATGGAGTATCGCGAACAAAATAATAATAATAATAATAATAATAATAATAATAATAATAATAATAATAATTACTGTTAAATGTAATTTTTGTTTGATGATAAGCATAAGTATAAAATGTAGTAGTCTATATGGGTAAAGGAAGATCGATTTTTTTTTCCGTTAACATGTTAAGGGAATGTTCGTGGAGAAGTTTCTACACAAAACCGGTCCTTCTCTCGTTCAGTAAAATTGTAAAAATTTCTCGAAAAGAACTATCATAATATTATTAGTGTCACATTGTTACCAAACTTTACCCTATGTATATACTGTATCGTTGTATTACAAAACAATACTATTTTAGTTATTTAATAATTTATTAACATATTTATCGTGTAGGCTTATAATTTATTGTGCCAATTCTCCGGGGATTTTTGAGACAAACACAAATAAAAAAAGTATGAAGACTCGCCTAGTTAATACTGCTTCATCCATGATTTTAAACATGTGAGTGCATTCGCATGCCCCGAATTAAGTGCCACTCTACGTTTAGTGACAATGTTTTCTGCATCACGAAACATGATTTCTTTTCTGTCAAGAACTTCTCCACGATCATTCCATTTAAAACCAAACGTTTCACCGAATTTACCTCTCAAATTCTCATAGGCCTATGGCATAATGGAGTTTTCACTTTTTTCACAGACCATAGAAATCAGATTTTTTTTTTCCTTCAGCAAAATATAACATACACAAGCTTCAGCTAGAAACTAAGTAAAGAAAATGCAATAGAACAGCAGACTGGCCCCTATTGTACACAAAATTTCAGAAAGAGAAGAATATAGTTACTCTCTTACTTGCACACAGTGCAGCCATGGCTAAGGAATGAGGGGCCTGAGCTATATCGGTGGCAAGAGAAGGTCATTAGAACTCAACGCTACGAGTTAGTAGATTGCGATCTATTGCGCTTACCCTCCAGCAAGGCTCATTCCAACCCGCACCGGCTGACTACACTAAGAACCCTGGACCTGCCTCCTCCATTATGTCGCCAGTGGGCATTCAGAAAAAGATATGGAATGATAATGGACTGGAGATCGGACGGAATATTGTTTATGCCTAACGTGAGAAAACGGGAAAACTCCGAGGAAAACCCAACTGAAATCTTATCCGCCAAGAGAAAAATCCCATGCTTGAGATTCGAATCCGGTCCGCCTGCCCTCTGCTTACGTTCTCATTTTGTTGTTAGTTGTTACTTAAGTAAAGAATAAGTTTTTAGCGCTCTTGTTTCTTTGGACGTTGTGGTTAGAAATTGTGGCGCTCGTTACTAACTGCCAGCAAACCGGAAAGTCTCGAGTTCGATTCCCGATCGCGTCATATATTTTGTCCATTGATATAATCCTTTTGACCAGATTCTGACTTTGTGTTACACCCGACTTGCAATAGAAATGAGTACCGGGGGGTATTTTTCTTGGGAGTAAAGGGGCCAAGCACATAGAACTGACTCCCTACTGCTACTAAATCTGATGTCTGCAAAAGTGGAAAATATTCTCCTATTACCCTGGTAGGTCTTCATGGCTTTGTATAGGGATAACTTTACTCAGTTACGTCCGGCCGTATGACTACGCGGACCAAGGCGCGCTCCTCTTAGGCGGAGCGATCCAAAGGTTGATGTGTTCGAATCCCACCTCGAGCATGGAAGTCCTTCGTGTTAATATTCTAGCCTGTGTGTGTTTCAGCGGAGGCCCCTACGTTCTGCTGACCTTAGGCTAGAGGAGGCCCACATATATTTCGGTGTCTGTGGGTAGTGTCGGCTATAATATAGTGCTCAACTAATCCCTCCGCAGGTTAAATGTAGTTCTAAAGGTTTATGTTCGCTTGTCCGCACTGAGTCTAGTCTTGTCCTGCAAGATTACGGATAGAAAAAAGAGAAAGGTGTATCATCTTTACAATCAGGGAGTGCATTGCATAAGGAATAGTTGAACGAACCGTAGTAACAATAGTAACATTGTCCATATAATTGTCTCCTCTCATGCAGGCATTGTTGTGTAAGTCCTACAACAGGAGGAGGTTAAACGAAAAAATAAAGTGGCATGTTAAAAATCATTCCTTCATTCATCCATTCATTCCCTTCATTCATTCATTCATTCATTCATTCATTCATAGTGTTCTGCACAAGGACTGGTCTCTCACTGCAAACCCAGCATTCTCCAGTCTTTCACATTTTCTTTCTTCCTCTTTGTCTCCTCATATGATCCATATAGACCTATCTTAATGTCGTCTATCATCTGATATCTTCTTCTGGCCCGAACTCTTCTCCCGTTCACCATTCCTTCCCGTGGAAAGACTCATCATGCCATGTTTGCAGTTTTTCTGGGAAAAGGTAAATGCGATAGCTTCCCGTTGCTTTCCGCACACCACTCTCTCTTTCCCAGGGGGCCCCAGCGTGGAGGTGAAGAGAGTGAATTTGACTAATTAGGCCCTTCGGACTTCATTGAAATTCACCGCAAGAGTTTTTGTCTCGATCAAAAGACCGGGAAATTCCAATTAGCCTTTGCCCTCACCTTACAATATTGTTTGCTAATTTTTGTGCTAGTGTTAAAAATGATTGTGAAATACTGTAGACAGAAAAGTTGAATGATGGCAGGAACACTTGGAATAATATGAAAAAAAAACGTGTTTTCACATTGTCCTTGTCCACTTGAACTTCCAGATATTTGAACCTGAGAACTAGGCTCATATACAATTTCGTTCTGCTAATGGTGCGCTATGATTCGTTTTTTGTTCTACGTTCTTTTCTCCAGCACCTATTTCCTTTCGTACCCTCTTCAAACTCGTTATTAATTTATAGACGATGCGATTCTGAATCTGCTGCTGGCGCGCTCTATAGGTCTTCCGTCTAATTACATTACGTGCTGTTCAAACTGCCTAATCACAAAATAGAAGTCGTTTGCGCAATATTTTATTAACTTTTCTTCTGCCGTATTTTTGGTAGAGCATGCTGATTCCATAAAACGACTAAAACTGAATTTAGGGGAAGTAAAATATTTTTAAGTACCGGTTAGTGGAAAACTCTTAGTTGTTGAGAATGACACCCGCCTATAAACCTATACATGTTTCACGTAGATATATTCAAAATTACTATTAAGTCGGGATCAGGACAGAATACGAAGTGGTTCCCAAAATATTAAAAATATTCCGGTCGGTTTCAAACGTTGCGGCCGAGGTGGTTCCCAGTCAGTTTCGAGCGTTACATTCCGAGATGGTCCCATAATCCGGACCTGAACCACAAACAATAATCTCCTCCGTTTCGTATAGACTTAGGACTTCATGCTTTATGTCAATATTTTTAAAAGTACTGTTTTTAGATAGCCATTGCTGAAAGTAAATCCATTAACTCTAGGTAAGTGCGTTAAAAATTCAGTATTATGCGAAAGTGTGCGGAAAGTACTTTTAACGTAGGATTTAAACCTTTTGCGCTGATTGTCTATTGTTCCCCCACCAAAAGTTACATGGCAGCAATCAGAACCGATTAATGAAAAGGTTCAAAGTTGTTTACTTTTAAAATTGACTGGTTTTTTGGTTATGAAACGTACACAAATTAAATAAGTTACTTCAACCATTATTTTATTGATATTTGTAATTCTTTTATAATGGTGACACACTAGCCAGAATTTAGAGAAGTAAAAACAAGAGTTTGAAACATCGCCTGAATGAGTGGGAGAAATCTCTTCTTTATACTCACTTAGATATTCTTTATCTTGCACCATTCCATAAACCAGTTCGATGATATATCATATTGCTTCCTTGATTTTGCTGGTTTAACAACCCTATAACGTTGAACAAGAATTTGTCTCCGAGTATGTCTGCCATATCTACTTGGGACATATTGTTTCATTCTCTTATATGAGAGAAAAAGAGATAAGGAGAAGAATAAATCGGCATGGAAAAAATTTTGGAGTTTGAAATTCTTCCTACAGGACAAAAGCATTAACACCAAACTAAAATTCGAAATTTTTGCAACCTGAGTGAGTCCAGTATTGTTGTACAGATGCAAAGTTTGGTCTCTGACAGAGCAACGGAAGAACCTGTTTCGTGTGTGTCAGAGGAAAATGAAAAGGAAAGTCCTACAGCTGAGACTGCAAGACAGGATAAGGAACACCGACATCAGAAGAAGAAGAAGAAGAAGATGAAGATGAAGATGAAGATGAAGATGAAGATGAAGATGAAGATGAAGATGAAGATGAAGATGAAGATGAAGATGAAGATGAAGATGAAGATGAAGAATGAAGAATGAAGAATGAAGAATGGTGATGACGAAGAAGTGATATGCAGAATAGTGATGCTGGCGCAACGACTCTAATGGAAATGGGTCTATCTCTCGACCATGTGGGACCAGCGAATTGGAAAAAGAAGAAGCATACATCCAAGGAGCAGGCGGTCGTATATTTTCCGGAGGGAGACGGGAGCGCAGTGGACGAGGACAGCGAGGGACAGGCAGGCATGGAAAACACTAGAAAGAACCATTATGTTATGAACACTATGTAAACTGTATATATAGTGTATGTGTAAGAGGATACTGCGTTTAGTTTGTAAGTGTATAGTGTAGCTAAGCTCTGCTGGTTTGGCTCCCCAAGTGTAGTAGACTTTAGAGTTCATTCTAAATGACTGTAGGATATCGTTGCCCTTATGGGATTTCAGGCCGCTCGTACTCGTATCCGTAATTCCAATGTAACTCTGTAGTTTCTTCGATTTCTTCCGGTTCTCTCTCAGAATTACCGGTATTAATTTTCGAACGGTACTTTGAAATTCTAGACATAATGTTCCATAGATTTACCGCCAGATGACATTCAATGCCATACCTGTCATGTCGATCAATACTCTGAGGAACGTTCATGAGTAATAAAGATAGGCCTATATGGGTGAACAAACGTTAGTAAAGCTCTGTAGCTTGAAAATCATTTTTCTGAGAGTTCCGAAAAAAGCAATGAAGAATTATTTTGTCTATATACATAACTTCAATTACAGAAACACCTGTCCTTACCTCCACGAGGGGATATTCACTTTTGTTACTGAAACTCTATCTTTGCACAGACAGATGTAAGATTCTTTTCAGAGAGTAACTTGAATGCTTTAGCAAAATGTGTTATGTCTCTGCCGTGTACGAATAGAGCAGACGTCTTCCATTTATGTTTCTAAAATTTCTTTTTCGATTACGAATGTGTATGTGCACGGAAATTACATCCAAGCCGAGCGGACTTCAAAGAAAACACTGGACTGCAGTATGTTCTGACGCGCTTGGAGTTGTCATATCGAATGAAGACGGATATTACATCGAGTAGATTTGTTTCCAGATTGTCTTCTTATTTCGTTATTTGTAGTTACAAGAATAAATTCCAGAAAAGAATTCCGAGTAGGTGCGTTTTAAAGCAGCAGTGTGACTGTTTGCAGTAATATACAGGATGATTCAAAACTTATGTTACAGAAGAATACAGTTAGATAGAGGGTAATAAAACAAACATTTCTCATTAAGCTGTGGGTTTCCTACCTCTCACCGGTACGGGGTTACACTTGTTTCATTGTTGTGGCTGGTAGGCAATCATTCATTCAAGGGCCAGTGGCTTGACTCTTTGAGCTAGGATTCGTATGTAGTAAAATCTAATATTTTTAGTCGGTATAGTTTATAAACATGCAACCCATGCTCTCCACTCCTCATACTTGCTATTCTTGTCATTCAGTACTTCCATTAGTTAGCGCTAAGGGTCTTTAATCCTCTTAACCACCACTTACAAAACAGCGAGGGGTTTAAAAACTGCATTGTCTAGTCCTTGTGACTTTTCCTGCATTTCGAGTCTTGTCAACCAGACTTAAAACCTTCTTAACCGGCACCACATCGACTCAACTATACTCGGCGTCATTCTTAACTCATACTACATATAAATCCTAGCTTTCAATGTAAAACAACAGACGATGACGCTTGACAACCTGTGCATTAGAGAAGAGCTTAGAACTGACGCCTGCTTTCTTGTAAACTATACTGGCATGGTCGAAGTATTGACTGCCGCACCTGTTCAAATATGTCAGGTGTAGTATGTTTGGTGTTACAGGTGTTGACAATCCGCGGAAGATCATCGACATGGTCTACAGGTGTGGCATACACCAAGGCAGCCGTGGCGAAAATGTGACTCACGAGCACATTGTGGCTCGCAATGATAGCTATGCGCTTCCTACCTCCCCCAACCCCCACCCTCTCACTCACTGGAGTCAAACTCCGTTCCATTTGTATTTGTCTCTGACCTGCGAGTGGCGTATCGTCGCATGTCTCTCTCGAAACCATGTACCTCTACAAAAACGAAAGTTTGTTTCAAGTAGGATGGGAGGACGTATTTTTTGCTGCCAATATGAGGAGAATATTAAATGTATGATTTGTTCACAAGTATTACGAGGAAAACGGTTGTATAAGATAAAACGGCATTATACTACATGTTACTGATGAAACATTAAAAGGTTTATTGTTGTTATTATTATTATTATTATTATTATTATTATTATCATCATTATCATTATCATCATCATCATCTCTGTACGTCGATCCTTTTTCAGCAGATGTATGAATAATGCGGTTAGATCTTCAATTTAAAGTCACAGATTTACAATGTGATGTTAAATGAAAGCTAGATGTAAGGACTTGACAAATGTTGAACTTTTCAAATCTTTGCCAAAAAATAAATATCCGAAGCTTCGTTCTTTCGCTTGCTCTTTTGAAGCCATGTTCGCTACAATTTACGTTTGTGAAAAATTATTTTCAAGAATGAAAATAGTAAAAACCAAATTTAAATCACGACTGACAAATACCTTCGTGATCAACTACGACTGGCAGTAAGTGACATAATTCCTGAAACTCTGTCGCAGAGACATTCTGAAGAGAGTTAATTTTAGCTTGTGATAACGTGTCCCATGTTTTCTTGTTTATTTCTTTCTTTGTTACACATACTAAACATTAGTTTGTAATCTTGTACTGTATAAAATTACATTTAAGTGCTTGACGTAAGGAAAATGAAAATCCGATAATAAGTCAGGCAGTTGCTTCACTTCCGCTTCGGGTGTCCGCCTCCCTCCATAGGTGCTATGCACGTTGCAGGTTACACAGTGGCTCGGCGACGATCGCATTTTCGCCACGGCTGCACTAAGGTCTTCAGATGTCCTCACCATAAGTCAAGTGGATTAAGATTGGTGATGTTACTGGCCTTGGGACGGGACCTGGAATATTCGTTTATTTTCGTAGATGCAATGTAGAAAATTTCTGTTTCATACAGTCGGTCTTTCAGATCTGAAATCATACTTTCTATAACGGAGCAATATTTTACACCATCGCTATTATTAAATAAATTTTCTCAGTATAAGAATTTCATTTAGCCTTATAGCAACTATGATTATATAGAGTGTCTACATACTCTGTGCAGTCCCCTACTCTGGAAAACAATGTCATTCTAGTGACGTCAGAGGACAACGTTCCATGATACCACACACAAACCCGATGCGTTCCGCTGTGGTGGCAATGAAAGGCCCAGGATTATCTTTCTGCACTGATCCTCAGCGTGCCTGCAATCTACCAATACGTGTGCCTAATTATGCATTAACACCAGGTACATCGCTAGAAATCTCATTATTGCTTATAACTGTAGGAGAGGGAACAGGGTCCTCTAATTACCCTGAAATAATGGACAGAAATTACTTTCAACATCTTTCTTTATACTTACTTACTGAGTTTTAAGGAACCCGGAGGTTCATTGCCGCCCTCACATAAGCCCGCCATTGGTCCCTATCCTGAGAAAGATTAATCCAGTCTCTACCATCATATCCCATTTCCCTCAAATCCATTTTAATATTATCTTCCCATCTACGTCTCGGCCTCCCAAAAGGTCTTTTTCCCTCCGGCCTCCCAACTAACACTCTATATGCATTTCTGGATTCGCCCATACGTGCTACATGTCCTGCCCATCTCAAACGTCTGGATTTTATGTTCCTAATTATGTCAGGTGAAGAATACAATGCGTGCAGCTCTGCGTTGTGTAACTTTCTCCATTCTCCTGTAACTTCATCCCTCTTAGCCCCAAATATTTTCCTAAGAACCTTATTCTCAAACACCCTTAATCTCTGTTTCTCTCTCAAAGTGAGAGTCCAAGTTTCACAACCATACAGAACAACCGGTAATATAACTGTTTTATAAATTCTAACTTTCAGATTTTTGGACAGCAGACTAGATGACAAAAGCTTCTGAACCGAATAATAACGCATTTCCCATATTTATTCTGCGTTTAATTTCCTCCCGAGTGTCATTTATATTTGTTACTGTTGCTCCAAGATATTTGAATTTTTTCACCTCTTCGAAAGATAAATCTCCAATTTTTATAACATCTTTCTTCACACTCCTAATAATATAGATACAATTTTTTCTTTTTCGTTTTTCAGTTCACTTAGATTACATCGAAGGACCATAATGTTATGTTATGCAGTTTTTCTCTCTTCCTATATGTGTGCCTATATCCCTGCCTACTTCTCGTCTCTCTGAATATTTGCTTGCCTGTTTTCTGTTTTATGTCAGTCTGTCTATCTGATCGGTATAGCCTACTTCTTCATTTGTTTTATTTTTTTTTATTTTATTAGGTTATTTTACGACGCTGTATCAACATCTCAGGTTATTTAGCGTCTGAATGAGATGAAGGTGATAATGCCGGTGAAATGAGTCCGGGGTCCAGCACCGAAAGTTACCCACCATTTGCTCGTATTGGGTTGAGGGAAAACCCCGGAAAAACCTCAACCAGGTAACTTGCCCCGACCGGGATTCGAACCCGGGCCACCTGGTTTCGCGGCCAGACGCGCTGACCGTTACTCCACAGGTGTGGATCTCTTCATTTGTCTTCCTGTATATATGTATATGAATAATTTCCCTTATATTTATTTCCTTTTGATTGTGTATTTTTTATTTATCTGTGTATGCTTTTATTTATTTATTTATTTATTTATTTATTTATTTATTCATTCATTTACCTTTTCCGAAAATAAATATTTCAAACAGTTACACGAATGCTACGAATTTCCAGTCACTTTTTAATTTGTTCTTTTATTTAATCTTCCCTCCTCTTCTGTTTTTAATTTTGTACATATTACATTAACAAAATAACTTGCGTATCGTGGTTGGTTGGATACATTACGTTGACTCGACGCCTGAGTTGGTCTCTCACAATTCCGGTCTGTCTGTAGCAGCATAAACTTTGGGCAGTTGTTCCTGGAAGTTGAACAGAAGTTCACAAGTGAGAGGGGAGTTCACACGAAGAGTGCGTCAACTCTGATACGCATCTTCATCGAGTTCTGAGTAAGGATGAAGCAGATTCTTGGCGGGGGTGGAGAGCGTGGGGTCTGAAGTGAAGAGCTTTGTCTATCGAGAACAAAAGGTACTGATTATACAAGAAATTGTATGAATAGCATCTGGAATTAAAAACCGCTTTTCTTTTCTAACTAAAGACTTCCAGCCAACTAATACCACGCATTTCGTGTTCGCCATTTATTCGTTTTTTTTCTTTCACTTTAACGGTTTTGCTTGATTGATTCAGACTTCTGTGCGAGTGGGTTTTAACATCTCTTTTATTTTTTCTTAGAAGTTCCCGTAACTTGATTTAACTTCAGTGGCGGTTTAAATAAGTCAAGTAAATCAGTATCTCTTGTCCAATAGTTTTTAATAAAAACTTAGTCATTACAGATTCTGTTCAACTAATATTGGAAATTTTATTCAGCAAAGATGAAGTATCTGAAGCATGTGCACTGTTTAATATGGTTATGAAAGAGGCACAAGATGAGGTAGTCATGCATTCTTACCAGGAAAATATTAATGTAAGTGGCGTAAATAGAAAGAGGAATAATGTGGTACGCTGTTGGGAACATCTCTTGCATGGAACACTTGTCTTGCTGCTGCCTCTTTCCAATATTCGGTTACTGAACTTCATTATATAATGATTAACTCAAAGATCTCGATCCTTTGTTCTTTGAAAGGAAGCAACATACGACGCTTTTGAATACAAAAAGGACTTCATTAAAGTGTTACAAAATATTTGCTCTTCAGAATGGAGCATAAATGTGATTATGAAATTATGACGAGAATAAAATTGAATACATCCATATGGGATAGGATATTTATTTATTTATTTATTTATTTATTTATTTATTTATTTATTATTTAAATATACAGAATACAGAATAGAATTACAACAATAGAAATAGAAATAAAATAATACAATCCATATGAAAAAGAGGATACAGTAATACTAACAAAATTTGAGGATCGAATGAGCAGCGCTCGTGTTCGGTCGCAGTTCAGATATATTATTAATGTAAGAGGAATATAGAAAATAAAATAAAATATTAACTGAAATTAAAATTACAGCTACGTTGAAATTATATAGGATAATATATTAATATAAGAGGAATATAGAAAATAAAATAAAATATTAACTGAAATTAAAATTACAGCTACGTTGAAATTATATAATATAATATAATATATTAATATAAGAGGAATATAGAAAATAAAATAAAATATTAACTGAAATTAAAATTACAGCTACGTTGAAATTATATAATATAATATATTAATATAAGAGGAATATAGAAAATAAAATAAAATATTAACTAAAATTAGAATTACAGCTACGTTGAAATTATATAATATAATATATTAATATAAGAGGAATACAGAAAATAAAATAAAATAAAATAGGAACTAAAATAAAAATTACAGCTACAGTGAAATTATATATTAACATAGAGAAGAATAATATCGTACGTGAATAAAGTAGAACAATTTATGAAAAAATCTATTTTCCGAAATTATAGAATACAAATATAATATAAGCTGATTAATTTATAAGATAAAGTACCCAAATAAGAGACACTTTTTTTAACTGCTTACAATTGAGGATGGGAATAGACATTTTTAATCTGAATGAATGGAATACATACAGCCTTTCGTCTATTTTTAGAATTGAAAGTATAAATTTTAGTCAGTTTTTATTATTTTATTACACTAAATTATAAAAAAAAGTAAAACTGGGAAATACTGATGTTTTGGAAAGGGGTTACAAATAAGAGATACGTGTGTTATATAAGTTTATTTTTTAACATTGTACAAAAATTATCATTTGGCTGAAAATTGAAGCAATATATAACATTGTGAAATCATATAGATTCTTTAATAAATTCAGGAACATTTTTTTTAAATTGAAGGGGTCGGTGCAACAGTGGTCTAACTCCTCTCAACAGAAATTCTGTTTATTTGGCATTTTTCCAAGTGAAATTAAGATGGTTTACGAAAAGAACACAAAGTCTGTCAAATCTGATATGAATGTACTAATCTTATTTCGTTTATTATTGCTAACGTTAATATTTTGCTAGAGAAAGAAAAGTGATAGAATATTAAATTTAGATCTCCATATTTTAATTTTAAGGTGATCGCACTTATTTCGCCGACCCCTTTAATTGACACAATTCTTATCTCGGTGTACTGAGCAAGTTGGACAAATGAAAGATTCCTCATTAGTGATCCAGTCTTCGTGTACGCAACGACGACATTTTGAAAAATGAAGCTATTTCTCTCCCCTGGGACCTGGTGTCCTCTGAAAAAAATTCGGTGCAAAACAAGCACTCTCCATCATCATAATGTTCTCCATATTCCGAGTCACTAGAGTTAATTAATTCCATTTCCACATCGGATTCTTCCTAACTGGACGAACTCAAGCAGTGTTTCTTGGACTGAGTTTTTCTGTGGTTTTTGTTGTTTTTCGAACAACTTCTTGCGAGTTCCATCTTTTCTTTGTTTTTCCTTATCTAAACTCTCTCTCTCATTTGTTTCTGATTAGAATTTATATTATGTAGCTCCTTTTCCTGCCTTGGATGACTTTACAGGCGATTACCCTCTGGTTGAAGCTTACGGCTCTTGAGGTGATGGTTATTGTTGCTTGTCTTAAACTGAAAAGTGATTTACTTATTACACAGTTCCTCTTAAAATAAATTAAGTACATGCTTCTTCTATGTTTATTTCTATTATAATTATTAGAGACTGTTTAAAAGGGTTGAACAAGTGAACGGATGTCACTGCTATCACCTCAATCACTCCTGCTGCACAGTTGATGTCTAAGCGATAGAACTGAACTAGCGAGCAAACTGTGCCTGCACCATAGTGCACTGAGATGACGACTCCTGATTTAAATATTCTATTATATTATATTAGAATGCATGCTGGAACGAGCGTTTCCATTATGCTCGTTGTTTCTTATATGTTGTAGTTTAGTCAACTGTCCGAAGACAGATCTAAACCTGTGAAGCGAAACCAACAAAGCACCAGTTATGAGGCAACTAAGCCAGGAGATAATGGGGTAGAGTGACCAGTTACTTCCCCCCTAAAGATATTTTATTGTAACTAATAATTTGATATATCACTCCATGTATTTTTATTTTTATGTATACAACTTAGTAACACGTACAGCGGACAAGATCGTAATTTTCGGTTTACTAGCAGTCTTCCGTTTCTCCGTATTAGGTATTGTCGGACCATCGGATCTGTGCCCCTTCAGCGCTGTCGTCGTTCTTGGAAAAGTTAACGCCTGTACTCACTCCATTCCACCCACTTTCCTCCCACCACGTTAAACATCAGACCACGAACCTTGCCGAATAGGGATGTTGCCAAACTTCCGTCAAACGGGGTCATAAATAACTGGTCCTCCATGCTACAATATTATTCCTTTCAATAAAAATACATCTTGTATTTCTACATTTTTTAAACCTAAATTCCATGTCTCGAATCACTTTCCGTAGTTTTTCTCTCCAACCTTGGAAATTATTGCTTCTCTCGCAAGCTTCAGTAATTTCTTCAATGTTGAAACTTCTTTCTGAACGGTATAAAATTCTTGTATCTTTCTTCTTAAAATACATCGGTTCATATCATCTACAATAATTAAAAGTTCCTTTGGTCTGTTCTTCTCTGGTGATTTTAGCTTTTCATCTCCTGCACAGATTCCCTCTCCTGATTTTCTTTTATTAGAAGTTCTCACCTGTCTATATAAATTACATAAAATGTTGTATTATTAGTATTAGTTAAGTAAGTAATTTTAATACATAATCAATTGAAATAAAATAAGCCTCACCTGTGATATCAGTTGCTCTTTTCGTTGCCTGATTTATAGGAAAGAGATATTGACCTGTTTGTTTCTCTTCATCGAAAAATGCTATTACGTACTTGCTTAATAATATTTCTTTCGCCACTCCGTGCTACAGTATTCATGTTGAGTTGACAACACTGGACTGTAAGTGCAAATATTGTAAACTGTCCCGCAAGAAGGCCAAAATTGTGAGTAGTGGGGGACAGAAAGGGAGAGAGATAGAAAAGAGACAGATAGGAATGCAGGGAGAGAAATGAATTACCGAGGCTGAGAAGGCATTAGGGTTCAGTTCGCATATCTTACAGGGGCACACAGATCCGATGGTCCGCACCATTCCGTCCGAGTTCCACTCCATTATGATTCCATAACATTTCCGACCGCCCGCTGTACGCGGAGGTAACTGATGTAAGGACAAGCTTGGTTGCCTGCTTCGAAATCTAGATACACAGCTAACCTTTGCATTGTCAGCTGGTGTGGATTGGGATTGTGCCTCGCTGGAGGTTCGAGCACAAATATACACGACATCGCAGTAGTGGCTCTTCTCTAATAGTATGAATATGTCTCAGTAAGCCTCCAGTATTAAGGATACGATCCACTAGCAATTTAGGTAAACGTTACGTCACCCTTTGTGCAAGACTTCCTCAATGGTCAATGCGCTTGTAGCAGAAACTACCTATTTCAGATACGTCTTCTGTGAGATATATTACTTTCGTTAAGCATGTAAGAGAGTCATGTTATCACTGATTGAGAACCAGCTTTTAGTTCCAGCTTTAGACATTTTATTGACTTAAAATTTCGTCTTGAACCGCGTTTTGGAGGTATTGAATGAGGCACTAGATGCAAGAAAGTTCCAACAATGCCTAGTTTCTTATTTATTGCAGAGCATGTAATGTTTCTTTATGGCCATTTAAGTGATTAATGGAGTTCCATACACCCTTGTTGCTCTCCCACAGGTCCGTTTCGCTCCGCAAGTGCCGCGGAGACTCATTTAACGATTTAAATGAGATGAGTTGAGTATCGCGTAATTCTCGTGCAGTTTCTCATAATTGGAGCAATTTATTTGCCTTCTAACGCTGATGTGTTTTTCTCTCGACAGATGGCAGCTCTGCGCGGCATCACGAGGCCAGTTACAGAGTGAGTACCTTCTCTTGCTTGTTTAAGTATCAGTCAGGGCTGTACATAATCCGCTTTGTTTTATACATAATGATTTTGATTTTTTTAGTCTTGCATTTCACTGCATGCGACTTTATTTTAGCTTATACAACATTGCTACGGCCAGTGAAGTCTTAATATTGTTTTCGTATATTTTTCTTAAAATTAAATAACAGATCCATCATAAAAATTGCACATGTCTGTTGAATTGTCTCTCATACAGACTAGAAAATCCGTTAACGAACTCTCATGATTTGTGGAGTTTACATTTCTTGTTGCTTTCTACTTGTTCTAACGTTGTAAGTCAGTCTATACTTTCTTCAGTTAAAATTTGTACGTAATAGACTATAAGAAGTCATTTTCTTTCTGCTTGTGATAAATTCCTTTATACTTTCTTAATTAGAATGTTTATTTTACATAGCTTACTCACTTTTCACTCAATTTAGGTAAATAAGCATACAGCTTCCAATTAAAATCTTGTGTAAAAGTCATTTTATTTGTACTTAACGCTAAATAACTATATAATATAACATTTAAACCTTACATTTCAATTAGAATTTTAAATTTGTATTGAATGCCAGGTACTTTCAGCTTGTCGTAAATTAGTGATTGTTTTTATAATTATTTTTACTTTATATTGGGCGTCACTTCCTCCCTACTTGGTGTAAAATTTTGCTTCATGTAGACGTCACCCAGTCCTGCTTGGTGTAATTCAGTCTATGATCTTGTTTATTTTTGTATCATGTACGGCGATGCTTAAATTCCTCCTATAAATCTGCCATCAATTTTATTATACCAGCCAACACATTTACTGTTTGTGGAAGTTGTGTATAGTGTTCTATCATCCAACGGGGATTCTCTTTAGCCCAGTAATGGCAGTAGTGACGATTTACATTACCGTTTAGACAGATAGTAGCTTCATCGGAGAATATGAATTTTTTTTCACGAAGTTAGGGTTCTGGTTCAGCATGTCATTGAGGGTTTCAGCAAACTGAGTGCGTCTATGAAAGTAATCTTCATTGAGTTCTTGCAGCAGATGTACCCTTCATGGGTGCCATTTTACTGCCTTCATTAAGTTACATATGGATTTTTGGCTGACATCATGGTCAACTTCAAGCTGTCGAGTCGATAAATGTGGGTTTTCTTCTACTGGTAATATAATATCAAGAGCTTTTTTACCATTTGTAATTTGTTTTGGCCTTCCAGTTTCTTTCTGGGTGCATTTCATTAAATAAGACACAAACCTCTTCTTGGATCCTCCTATCACCATAGCCGATCATCATTAGTATTTCAATTCGTTGTCTTTCTGTAAGATTTTCCATGATTAATTACATTCAGGATTATATTGGAATAAAATAACCATTATTTTTCAATTGTTTTATTAGCTTCATTCACTTGTTTCTATTAGCTTTTGTTTGTAATTAAATACTATTCAACATTTCTTAAGTGTTTCATATGTAATTCCACATAGAAAACAAGACTTTCTAATGATTATTGCCAATTTATCATACAAATAATTTATCAGCATATCAATAACAACCTCATAAAATTACTTACAAAAACACTCCCAAAAATAATATACACTTATGAAAAATAAATAAATAAATAATTATTATTTGTAATTGTTTAATCCGAAGCCTTCTCAAATTGATACACTGAAGCATTAAAATTTATCTTTGTTCAGTAGGTACACATATTGTCATAAAAAGAGGTAATTTTTACAAAACAATAGTTAATAAATGGCAAAAAAATTGTACGTATTGAGACCTGAAGAATAAAAAAATGGCGAAATAAGTACATGGTTCCATTTAAAAAACCAGACTCATTGGCACATTCTTTACAAATGAAAAGGATAGTATTTAAAGACATGTTCAAAATATTCCTTCTTTGATATCCTATAAATTCTGTATAAAATAGCTTCTTCATAAAATTAGAAATAAGAAAGTTACAAGCATTGTTCCATACTTCTTACTCACCCTGGATATTCAGTTGCAGAAACAAGAAACTACAGTTAATGTAGGCCTAATTCTTGCCATTGCTAATGAGAGGGGAATGTGCAGACAATTAAATTAAGACTTTAATATTTATTATATAAACTCATTAGTGCATAATAAACTTAAAGTCGAACCACACACTTCTGTTATATGGATCAGTCCACTTCGATAATCTGGGATTCTGAGGTAGTTAGAGACGAACAATATATCTCTGTCAGCTCTTTTGTGGGAACGATTTTCTCTCGGGATCGAAGCGTCTCGGCGTGGAATCTGCTGAGGGAAGATGAATTATGTGTTGAAAGTCCATCAAGGCTCGACGTCATTTTGTGTAACCTTTCCCACATAATACCAAGAGTTTATATGGATTCATTTGTTTGTTACCTGGCGTACGGGCTACGCTTAATGCTAGATAGGCATAAGATCATTTTCCGAGGGATTATCTGACTCTATTCACGATGAAGAGAATATCGAAAAGAGGAAAAAGCGACAAATATGAGTTCTGTTTGCCAATTTGTTGTTGTGATGCATGAGAGATGAACTAATTTGCATGATTTTCAACTACTTACTCTCCTGAGAACATTAATTAACTAGTCTGAACTCATATGCAGAATGCAAATTAACCACTGGCGTTGCTTGGGGATGACGAGCTACATTTCATATACAAGGCTACCTCGGAGATGAGTTCGAATCTCGGTTAAATTAATTACCTGACTGAGGATTTCGTCAGAAGTTTTCGCCAACTGTAAGGAGTATGTTTGGAATTCTCATGGCGAATCCTAGGGTTCTTCTCGCCAAATACCATCTTGCGATCACAAATTATACCTACGTTACAATAACCCAGCAGTAGACAGAGCTTTGGTAAGGAACCTATAAAAATGCAAATTACATTTAACATTCTGCAACAAAGTTTATAGTGATGTCACTGAAAATTGTGCGTTGATCGATGATTTGGTACGAATTTATTGTAAATGCATGTGTTAATAATAAATTTATTGCTAGTATATTTCATTTGTGTAAGAGAATGCGTAACTTAAATTATTTAATGGCGATAGCTACACTGTAAGATAGTGTGGATGTGGTGTATGATCATCCTCTCCTCCTCTGCCTCTTCTTATAGCAGCTGTTATTCGCTAGATGTATGGTACATTGGATGATTGGATGTGCGCAGTGGAAGACTTTTAGAAATAAATAGTGTGAATTTGTATAACAGATATAATTAACAAATAATGGATAAGAATATTACACGAATAATAAATGAAATAACATATAGATATGAAATTAAGTGAATGAAAATATTACAAGTTAATCTGAATAAGCAGTGAACCAATGACTGAATCGTGGAGACTTTAACTACACTAGACGAACATATTTACAACTCATAATACAATCTAATACACTCATTTCTCAATAATCAGTTCCCGGCCTATTAAGCATTTAGTCGTTGAAACATTCTCTCAATATATATATCCAACTAGATATAAAGCTCAACATGAACGCCCAGTCAGTATGCTAACTCATAACACATGCCCCATTCAATTAGAGATAACATAACATTCGATTAACCAAATTCAACGTACACATGAAGTCAGTGTTTGACAAAGAATTTACCCAATACAAACTGTCACACGACTGATCACTATATAAATACCAATTCCACATACTTCTCACATAAACTGTGTAGATAGCACAAATAATAATCTCTGTACCTTACAATCAAACAATGCCCAAGATATATATATATATATATATATATATATATATATATATATATATATATACGATATATAATAAGTAACCGACGATAATTTCAAATACAAATGATCGTTCGAATAGGAACTGAAACTCAATGCACTCGATTCCTGAATACCGGCGTGGAAACCAATGATAACCAAAATGAAGTAGCAAGTACTAGAAAAGATAACGAGGCCCATACTATTCTAGTTCATTACACCGTCTATTACGATGTAAGCCAAGAAATCGTAATCACTACGCTATCACCAAAGCCGTCTTGGAACTTCAATACTACCTCACATATCAAAGTTATATCTCATCACGTAATCCCCCAATACAATACAACCTCACATATCACAATTACATCACTTCACGTAATCCCAATTACTTAACCCAAGACGTATCATCAGCGAGTGATTTCCATACGCGATCGACCACAATATCTCTAACACATACTACCAAAAATAACAATGATATCACAACCCAAATTTGCCTACTCCATTAATAACAAATCTGACACAACTTATTGCCGCACTAAATCCCACGATATATTTCAAACAAGGTTTCATATGGTCCGTAAATTCTCAAGTGAAAATATAATGATACACTATTCTCGAACAATCTAACACGATGAACTTAAGTTACAAGTGTAGAATACAATTCGAGCTCTATTTCCTGAGTGCACGTCGATTAGACTGAATGAAGTTGTCGATACGGGCTCCGGCTCCTGAGTAATGTTGTATGTAACTGGCGTAGCCAAGTAAGCTCGCTTTCCCTCTCTCTTCATCTGACGTAACCAACCGGCCAATAGGATAATTTGGATAAGAAAATGAAGGAAATCGTAGCGCTATCTATAACATATCGTCTGAGGGCACTCTGTCGGGCAAAGTGACGTACTAAATGGAGAACTACGATGTCGAGTACGGCTCAATAGGTAATAGTTTTATTACGCCACCTGATAAGTTTTTTTTCCTATAACTTAAGGTCATTTCATACAAATCTAATCGTCGCCGTTTAGAGACAACCCCAAATTGGTTAAGGTGACTGTAAACTGTGAACTTAGAAACAGTACGACTTGCAACAATTCACGGCTTCTAGTTAACGGCTGCTCTTCCAGTTTGGTGGATATAGCCTCATTCTCTGGAGTAAGAGATGTTTCTCAGTGAGGTTTAAGGGGTTAGGTACAGCTTACAGCAGTAAAATTTTGGAAATATTCAACTTTTGTTTCGTCCATTACTGTATCTTGTACAATAATGAAAATTAGTGTGTGTAAAACACTGTCCTTCTGCTATAAGAAAAAATATTTTTACGATTAAAAAAAAATTATTTACATTTTTTTTTCAAAATTCAGTTCACTGTGCTGTGATGATGCGTTTCCCACATAATTAAAAAACTATCCAACATTCTGTGATGAAATGTTTTGTGTATATGTATGCAAGTCATATCTACAATATGATGCAAGATCACTTGTCTACCTTTGATTGATTGACTGATAAAAAATAAATTCATTTAGAAAAGGGTCAAATATCAGTATTTTCTACTACAAAAAAATAAACAAAAATATTCTTTATTAAGGAATGTAGTTGAAAGAGCATGATATTGTAGAATGAGTTTAAGCAATAAAATAAAAGAGAGAGAACATGAAAAAGTTAACAAGTTTTTAGTTATCAGAGAAATGTTTCATCACTGCAACTGCCAGCATTTTGAATTTAAAAAATATATATATTTATATTTTTTTAAATCGTAAAAAGATTTTTTCATATAGCAGAAGGACAGTGTTTTATACATACCAATTTTTATTCTTGTACAAGATACAGTAATGGAGGAAAAAAAATGTTGAATATTTCCAAACATTTTACTGTTGTAAGCTACACCTAACTCCTTAACTTGAAGGCTTAGATTGCCATAATTTAAATACTTAAAGCAATTGGATGCTGTCCTACTACTGACCACCCTCTACCTTTAACTTCATATATTTCTTCAGCTGCTGGTTTTTTAGTCATACTTCAAAAAACGCCGAAGCATTGGAATTGCGATTGTGTAGTCGCACGTATCCGACCAGAAATTAGATATAATATGCACTATATATCACACATAGGTACTTAGTTTGCTTCTTGAAATATGTTTCAGAGTAATACCAGCAACAGATATAAACAAATCGACCATTTCCTAGCAACTCAAAGACGAATGAGTAGAACATTAGCACAGTCTCGTGTATATATATATATATATATATATATATATATATATATATATATATATATATATATATATATATATAGGCACGCAGTTTGAGTTGTTGGGGTACTAGGAACAATAAACTGTGCCGGTACTATTTCGCATTGTTTGTGTTGAGGCGATAGTAGCGATCCTAGTGGTTAGCAACTGTCTATGGATGCATATTCCCTACGTATATTATACTAGACTGTGACATTAGCCTGCAAGGAACGACTTTTGAGACAATCTTCTTATGTAAATTCTGAATCCCTAGTCTTTTCCGTTTCTATAGTGGTAAGGTCTTTGATATGTGAAAGTCATTTCACCACATAAGTCGTTTCTAATCGATAAACATAATTTTCGCGAAGAAAAACATCATACTGACTCATTTACTTAGTCACATAGTACAACACAAAGAATAAACAGATGTCCTTAGTATGATGCTTATTTTATTGCTCAGAGAATTACAATAATTTATGAACTGTATCCTTAATTAAATTCATAGGAATAATTTCTTACGAATTCGGTATTTATTTTTCATGTGTAGGTAACCGTCTGGATTTATAACCTTACATTGAGTGCTAATGTTTTAGTTGAAAATTAAAGTTAGATATTTGTATTAACCTTTAACTTCATATCTTATATCTGCAAAAAATAATTTTAGAAAATATAATTAATATTAATAGTAAGTAATCATTAATATAAGTAAACGTGCCATATTTTGGAAAATCTTTGAGCCGTTTCCAAAACAAAACAGAAGAAATAAAAGAACAATTTAATATCTCAGGCTTTTTGCTTCATGCCATTACTATAAAAACGCATGTTTTCATTCAAATACGCACTGATCTATACGAACATTTGAAATTGACAGCAGTGTAATGAAACATTTAATCAGTGCTTACTATAATAAAATGCACGTAATAAGACGTGTTTTAATATTACGTTGCATTTTAAATTAGTTTGTTTTTATTTTACTTTATTCCCATAGTCTGACTGAGTCACTTCGAGGCATTTTTATAAACTCAACATTGTGCGTCTTACCGAATGCTAGGACTAAATTTCGCGTGTCTGAAAATCAATGAGAGATAAGTAGGGAATATTCCTTTAATACGAGTTAATTATTTTTTTCCATAACGTCGTCGCCAGAATGGTGTTCGAAGAACAATGTTAAATGATAATAGGCCTGTATACATTTAAAACACAAGGCATGTCATGTCTTAATATCAAAATAGCCCATATTCTTGTAGCATGATTGCGAGCAATTTGTTGCATTCGTGTTTGTATTGGAAGCTATATATTTATTGCAGGCGTCACGCTAGACAATCATTCACAACTTGTATACGCTAGGTGAACAGATCGTTTGTACTTCATGTAACTGAGACACTGTGATATATAGTAGCGGCAGAATACTGATGTAGCTGTGTATGTATTAATGCAGTTGTTCTGAACTCGTGGTCCGTAATCCAGCGCAGGTAAGCTAGAAATTACTAGACTACTTTTCTTTATCTGTTAACTTTAATATTTTTTTACTTGGTTATTTAACGGCGCCCTATCAACTACTAGGTTATTTAACGTCGATGGGGGTGGTAATAGCGAAATGAGGCAGAAGATTCTCTATAGATTACCTGACATTCGCATTACGGTTGGGTAAAACTTCGGAGAAAACCCAATCAGGTAATCAGCTCAAGTGGGGATCGAACCCACGCCCGAGCTCAACTGCGGATCGGCAGGCAAGCGCCTTAGCCGACAGAGCTACGCCGGTGGCCTTACTTTCATGTTAAAGAAAGTATTTTGTAGTTGAAGGAAGTAATTTCTAGATGTCCGCAGAAATTAATATTTCCACATCTTAAATATATATACAGAACGATAAAAAAAGTATCCAATATCTTAGGAGGTGCTAGTATGCATCAAAACAAGAAAATAATGTGTAATAAACATGGGTCTTACAACGCATACTTTCTGAGATCTGAACACGTGTTCATAGGAGGTGTTCAGTGTAATGTCCGTTCATGGCAATGCATTCCTCTGCCCTTCGGCGTAAGGAATCACGCACTCTTTGAAATTTGTTTTAATACGTTAATAATAAAGTGCTGATAACGATCCCCAGTTAATCTCTGTGGTAGCACGTATGGCCTTATTAATCTATCACCAAGAACGCCTGTCCATAAGTTGATTGAGAATCGATGCTTATGACTTGTTTCTTCAATTGCATTGGGGATTTTCATCAGCCTACACATGATGATTACGAAAATTCACAACACTATCTCTGCTGAACCCCGCTCATATCCGCAACCAAACTTTTGTTTTCAGTATTCCTTCCGACGTATCATTATTCCATGCCAGGATGTCAACTACGGTATGATTATCTGGTAGTCTGCTGTATTGTAGGGTAGTTATGCGAAGGCTTTGGAATAATATTGCTCTAAATTTTCAACGCAATATATATATATATATATATATATATATATATGAAAGCATGGGGCTCTACCTCAGTGCCCCCCCCCCCAAGCGCCTTCATGGCATGTTACGAAGATACCTTTACTTTTTTATATATAGTATTTGCAATTTTAAAAATATGATAGTGCAAAAAAAATTGTACGATACACGTTCGTGAAGTGCATTAAAAATAATGTAAATTTATTCGATATTTAAAAAGCATATTCCAACCTTGTATCGTAATACACTAATATCGGATGGTCCGATTCCACGAACAAATAATTACCTGTGAATTGCTTTAGAACTCTTCCTAATTTTCTTTTTCTTGTCGATCAAGTAAAATTGTGTGGAGGTTATGTGTATTCACTCACTCACTCACTCACTCACTCACTCACTCACTCACTCACTCACTCACTCACTCACTCACGTAATATGTTGTTTTCCATGTCTGTGATTTAATTGTTACTACGCTAGTATATCGGGTTCCATTCTCTGGTAGATCATGATAGGTTTTATGGTGAAAATAGCAGACATTGCAAAGTGCATTTTTCAGGGTATTTCCGTTTCCCTCTATCATTTCACCAACACTCTCTACTTCCCCTATTTTAGTCTATCATTTGCAGCAGTAAAAATTGGCTGGATTGAAGTCTTGGGATTATTATGGGTTTCCCTTGCTCTTACAGAAAGAGCTTGTAGCTTATTGTTATTAGGTAGTCGTCTGAAGATGGGATCTGGCTTTGTCAGGACTGAGGTAGGATATCCCATCTGTCGGCATCGGATTTATGATTGCTTGTATAGGCCGCACAGTAAGTAAATATAAGGCTAAGTGTAAGGATTCGTCCCTTGTCCGGCCCTGGAAAACCCAAGTCAAGCCAAAATTATGTCGCATTCATGTTTTAAATTTACTGATTTTGTTGAAAATGAGTGTGATTTCTATTTTGTATAGCTTCCTTGAATGTACTAAAATTTCCATTACGTAATTTATTCTACATAAATGTTTTTCGTTGTGGTCAATAATAGATTATCTACACATTTATCATTAGAACTAATATTCTTACTACATTAAGAGAGACAAATCTTGGAAACTAGGCTAAGTAAATTCTGTGATGAAATTCCTTAATGGGCCACAATGTAACATACGACGCCTGCAACATCGAATGCATGCAACACGCAGTAGTCATGTGTCGGTTAAGTTGCCACATCAACACGGCGCGTCATTCGTACTTTTATCCTTCATTCATGCATGAAACTCGGAAAGATTATAGACATGAGACAGGCGATGATGCGAGATTGGACACAAAGAATACAGACAGTAGAACGGTCCTTTTGTGCAAAAAGGAGTTAAGAAAAAGATGTTTATATATGAGGGGAGCATGGCAATGGCAGACTTGATAATAAAGGGATGAGGTATCAAGGAAGAGAGATGTTGAGAGGTTGCCGAGGCTTTGTGTGGATATCTTCATTGTCATGGTGAAGATGCAGCCAGCATCTTCAGGAAATTTAGCGACTTCAATTTTGAGGGTTTCTGTGCTTAGGAATAGAGATGAAGAAAAGGCTAGTGGAACCAAGAAATCCTGATCTAAACCAATGTTGACCGGGTTCATTCCTATGTATTTGGGTTCAAGTTCATTTTATGCCCTCTCGAAATAAAGTTGCATCGTGGATCAAGGAGAGGGAATATAAATAGGGATTGTGACAGCCGCATGAAGGAGGCTGAAAGGCAGATCGCGAGGTGGTATAATATTTACTGTTAGCTTTCATTCCCGGAGTCAACTATTCTGAATTAAACTCTTAATTTTTCTTTACCCCTCTCAAACGTTTTGACAGATAATATAGGAGATCAGTACGGGTTCTTTGTCAGTCTTTTATGTTCGGCAGATTATACAGGGTGACCGGGTAGAAGGCATACATAATAGCAGCGAGAATTGTACATTATAATTTTGTAACGTAAAACATAATCGATAGGAAGACTCTCCGAGATTTGTTGGAGAGATTTGTTCTGTCACAATTGCACGGTCGGAATGAGGACATATGATATATTAGTCGATTCTTTGTCAGTCAAGATGTAGACGCAACAGCGTAAAGTGCAGTGAGTGCAGATTTTCATCACTATTTGCGAATCATCTCAGTGCCAAAATCAGCCCTTTTGTGGCAATCGTCTGTTTTAAGATGATGAAGTTGGAGTTTGTAAGCATGCAGACGTAGACGCTTGTGATGGATGTCAACTGTTGAACGGGGAAATTGTAACTCTGTATTAGGCTGTCCAATAAAATTGACTTATCTGGGCTTCTAGCGAATAACTGACGTACATGATGCATAGTCTCTTCGGCCACATGCATTTTAGGATGTGTTCTTGTTTTTAAAATCATGCTTCCTGTCCTCATTCCGTTTCTACGGCAGATGACGCAACAATGCTTTTGAAAGTGTGACACAAATCTCCGAGAGATTTTCTAATGGTTGCGCTTTACGTTACAAAATTGTAATGCTTTCCTTTTTTTAAAATTATGGTTTATTTAACGACGCTCGCAACTGCAGAGGTTATCAGCGTCGCCGGTGTGCCGGAATTTTGTCCCGTAGGAGTTCCTTTACATGCTAGTAGATCTAGTGACATGAGCCTGTCGCATTAAAACACACTTAAATGCCATCGACCTGGGCCGGGATCGAACCCGTAACCTCGAGCACAGAGGGCCAACGCTATACTGACTACGCTAATGAGGCCGACTTGTAATGTGTAATTCTCGCATTGTAAGCTGTTATTTATGTATATCTTTTTCCAGGCCACTCTGTGTATTATAGGTTAGCCAAAAAGTTGTAAAAGATAAAAAGATGTGTAATAAAAGATTTAGGAGGAAATTCAGAATTTGAGAATGCTTAGTTTTTCAAATATTTTATAAAATTATCGTACATTTTATTAAAATATGTTGTTTTTTCTAGTGTAATGAGAAAGTTAGAGTAATTTTCATTGGACACGATATTCATTAATGTAACTAAGCTAAGTTAATCTATAATTATTCTTATATGTAGTTGTATACGAAAATAATATTCAACATCGTCATTGTCATCATCATATCATTATCATAATCGATATAACAATTATGACTGACACCTTCTCAGTATTTTTTTCATTTCTAAAAAAATGTTTCACACATTTTCTTCTGTTCTTCAAATGATATTACGCCTGTTGGATTGTAATTCCCAATGTAATCGCATGTCTGTCAACCAATATCCTCAAAACATGACCCTTTCACTTACTTGTACTTTGATAATCTCTTTTGCGCGGCAGATATTGAGTTTCATTCGGTATCATATAGGATGTTCATTTCTTGCTAACCGGTAGAGTTGGACCCGTAATCCCTGGCTGAGCTGGGAATGGGTTCGTATCTCTCTTGGACTGATTAGCTCTGATTCAATAATTTTTTCTGAGATGTTTTGCAACTATAAGACGAATATCAGAGATTATCTCATGGCCAAATAGCCTACCACCAATTTCAGCTCGAAGTTGACTGTGTCAATATTCATTTATATTATTCTGCAATACCTTCTATTCTCAAAATTCCGGATAGATCATTTGATACTAGCTTGAAAGAGTTCTGATTTTTTAATTAGTTATTTCACGACTCTATATTAACTACCATGTTATTTAGCGTCGATGGAATTCGTAATAATGAGATTATATTTGGCGAGATGAGACGAACGGATTACCTCACATTCGTCTTGAAGTTGACGAAAACCTCGGAAAAAATCAGACAATCAACCCAAAGTGATGATCGAATTTACACCTAAGTGCAGCCACGAATTAAGAAGGAAAACGCGCTATCGCCTGAGCTGCACTAGTAGTCCGGGATCCGGGTTCCGGTTTCTGATTCAATCCTAGTGGTAGTGAAAAGTTTCTCGTTGTCGAACTTCTCAGGACGGCGCCGACTTCTACTCAGCTCTCTCTGTTTGAGTACCAGGTCGGGTAAATAGGCAGTAGGAGTGTTGTGCTGACTATACCATCTCATTCTAGTGCCGAGTCATGAAAATACGGAGTCCTGCCTTCATGCCCACTATATGCCTTCACGGCATCTAAATGAGGAAGCGTTTAACATCTCAACATTATAGACTAATAGTTGTCGTTTGTAACCTCTCTAATTATATTTAATTTGATATTTCATTTTTCAATTCTATAGTGTTCACAGTTGGCCAAGCAATATTTGTTAATTCAGAAGATGATTTACAGAAGACAACATTTAAATTATACAGTAGTGCAAAAAATATTATTTTAAATTTCTGTAGATAAAACAAAAGTATGGGCTTTATAGGCACCTCACATATTATAAGAAAAAAAAAATGTAATAGAAGGAAGAAATAGTTGAACCTGTCTGTACTTTTAATTATTTACGATGCAAAGTATCGTTAAGTAGAAAGTAAATTAAATAAATGTAGGTAATTAATAGGAAATATCTAACGAACATTATTTAAAAAATGTATGACTTGAACTAATTTTGTAATTTTATAAAGCTATAGTTAACATTATGGATCTGAAATGTCGACACTTACTGTGAAACAAATTCAACAGTGACGAACTCATTTAAATACTTAGGAATAACGCTTTTCAGATAACGGGGACCATATTCAGGATACATGCGAAAGAGAAAGTCACAATGGCCATAAGAGCCATAAACGACATAAACCATATACAGCAAATCTCACTCGAAACTGCAATGAAACTCTTCGGAGCAAAATTCGTCCCAATTCTGACGTATGGTATACATCTAATATGGCAAAATCTAAAGAAGAAAGACCTGAAAGAGTGGGGAAAAAGTAAAGGCAACGTACCTTAAAAGAGTAATAGGAGTGTCGAAATATACCCCATCCAGATACTTACATTTAAATATATTTATTTTAACATTATTTCCGTTCTCGTTCTCGTTTCCGTTCCCGGTTTATTGTGAACCAGCCTTCAGTGTCGCAGTTTCAGAAGTGACTCCTGATCTACTGGCTCGTGTGTGACAAGATAATAACTTTAGGTTGATGTCCGTCATCACAAACGGTAGTTACTTCGAACCAAAATAACTGCGTGGTAGAAACTTGATATGTTTTGCTTTAAAATGACACCTTAACCATTTCCGTAAGATGTGGATAAATTTCTACAAGCTAATAAAGTTGTAAAGTCCTTTTTCATACACGGTGTACATAAGTAAATTGAAGACGTGAAGTAAATAAGTATCTAAGTGTGATTTTCGTGAAAATTGTGTTCTTACTGGAATAACAATTTATGTATCTAATCCTACAATATATGTAAATAAAAGTACAGATTTGTTCCTTTTAGGCGTTGATGGATGGCGGGACGTGTATGTGCTAATAGGTTCCACGTATATTATGTCTCATTCTCCTCGAAAATTTGAAATTTATACTTATATATTCATTTTCTACAAGTCTTTAATTATTAACCTATTAAAAAACGAAATATTGACAAACTTACGAAATGATGGAGAAAACAACTTTGAAATGAAACAAATATTGGTGAAAACGGAACAGGCCAGAAGACTTCTTCTGTGTGATGATGATGATGATGATGATGATGATCTGCTGATGCTGTTGCTGATTATGATTTCCATATGGATGGAAGATTATATTTCAGAAACGTTTTCTTTATAAAATTCATACTCCTAGTGATTTTCTAATTGTGCTATAGAAATATGTGAAACTACTCATATTCTCTTCTATATATGTATTTATGTACTGTAAGAGTTCATAATCTATATTTATTGGTTTGAATTAAGTTACTTACTGTATTTAGTGAACTGTCCTCGTAAATTTTATGTTATATGGCTAAGACCACACCGTACACGAGCCTGGCTTTTACGGTAGTGGCTAGAAGCATTTTTGTTTCATAATTTTAATTTGCATTCGCTAGCTAGTTAAATAAATAAAAAATAAATTAAATAAATGTATTTACAAAATGGAGATCACTTCTATTACTTGGACACACTTCACGATTTTTGCTCAAATTTCTTGGGCCTCTCTAAAAGTGGTCAATTTTGTCCTGTTTGAGATTTATGACATTCAAGAACTTTCAAATAAAATTCATTAGACGTATGTATATTTATGTCTTGACACTAGTGTCACTAAATATGTCTGTGAGTTTAGTGGCGAGCTGTTCTACTGCAGATTGAGTGTTTGCGATTATGATCGCTTTCTCGCTACCTTGTTGTTTGGATATGCAGGGGGGGGGGAGTTTTCCAGCTATACTGAATGGTCTCCACCGCCTATTACAACGTACGTGAGAATACAAAAGCATCCCATCAAGAGGGATTTCATCCTGTATCCAGGCAACACGTGGTGCAGCTGCAGAGTCAATACCTCTTTTCCACTGTTCTGATGACGTCATGAGAATTTTGGACGTTCGAGAGGATCGCAATCCCGTTAGTTGCTTCAGTTGCTGAGCCAACAGCGTATCCATCTCGCTCGTACACTCCGTGAAGTGCACAACTTCAGGTTCTAGCTATTTAGTATTACGTCCGGGTTTGGACCTATGTGATGTAATTCGCAACAGACTTCGTAATGCTTCTGAAAATAACGATAAAATTTAGCATTTATTCGCTGTTTCCAAATACAGCCAAACAAAACTGCTTATAATACTTCATATTTATATGACGTTACTATACCTGGTAAGGTTTAACTTGTCTCAGTAGCAATAAAACAAAGTCCCTTCAAATGAGGGTGGAGATTATAGGAGGGTTGTAAATTTTCAGTATTCCTTTCAAAACCTTGTTATTGTACAGGCTACCGGAACTCAGTTTCTTGAAAGACAAGCTCAGTAACGGAACTATACAGTAAGAAGAGAGAAATTTTGTTACTTTATTTTGCGCTACAGAATGTATCAACTAGTCCCTTCCGCCACTGGCATCGCTTCACTCCCCCCATCGCAATAACAACACAGACGAGGTAAGACATATCTTCTTTCTCTCTCTTTTTACAGTGAGACAAGATTCATCACACAGACTCTACAAACCGTTTGTACCGGTATATAGGCCTACGAACGTTAATGAAATACCAATATAATATGGATAATAATCTTCTAAAGTGATTGAAGCACGTGTACTTGTCATTTAATCAGTGACAAAGTATAGTAATTACTCTTATATGTCAAGGTAACATTTCTGAACCACTGTTCGTTATTCGCTTAGGCCTTTAATGGGGCTGACTGCGGCGACGTATACATTACCTGATATTCTGTTGTATTGTTACATGGTGACTGCATATATTAACCTTCAATCAGGCTGTAGGCGTATTCTTCAGATCCCGCTTTGTGGTGTGGTTATATAGAAGAATTAAAAATCACGCATATACACATCCATGTTTGTAATAAAGAACTGCATAATTTTTCCTCATCGCAAGAATTTGCTCAGTGGCATTACAGTAGTACCTCTATTATCCGTGGTAATGAAGGGGGTGGACTGGACAGTTAATCGAAAAAATCGTGTAATCCATACCATAAAGTATTTTCATAAATTAAATGTATAGGTAAAGTTGCCTAATTCCGTGATACTCCTAATCCCGTGATACAGTTTTTTTTTAAATTGAATGTCATTCGAAGCTTTGCCGTTCGTCCATAGCGCCAGACATCTTTCTCGAAAAAGTCCATATTTCGCCTACTTTTGAGACATCGGTGAACTTCCTAGCAGGATACTCAATCCCGGGACATTTAGTTAAAAAACGTATCACGGAATTAGGTAACTTTATCCTATTACAGTTTTGTAATTCCCTCTATGGTTTTGTATTTAACATGCTAGGTAGTGGACCAGAAGTTCACTAATTTAAGACTGGTTGTCAATGATGGGTTTACAAGTGCCAAGGAAATTCCTTGTGATGTTTGTTCGCGGAAAGATAGGAATAGTAGGTCTCATGTTGTAGATTTACATACTTTATACACTTTATCCTTGTTTTTCCTTTAATCGCGCACAGTTTTAACGCCAATCTCTTATTCTGATGTGAAATGGGCCGCGGTTTCTCTTTTTCCAAAACTCTCAATTATTTGCAGTTTTATTTCGATGATTAGCAAAACACTTCTGACACCGGTGGAAAATACTCGTATTTTGCGTTTAAAATACATATAAAGTACGGACACTTGAACAGTAGGACAAGGACTGAATGCTGCACGGGTTTGCTATGGGGTAAACATTGGTAATTTCGTGGCAGTGGTTATTTCGTGATACTTTTTCTTTGCTCTTTTGTGAACTAACCAATGGTGTTACGAGATCCAAATTTCCGCCAAGGGATTGCATATGTTGTCCAGTTTCCAGAAACACACAGCTAAGCTTTGTGCGACTATTGTAGTTGCTTCAGTGAGCTTTTATGTTTTGAGAGAGCAAGTTTGCGTCGACTTCTCAGGCATACAAATTTTGTGGATGTTTGTAATTACATTACAGGCTTATTACTAAAGGTAAGCATATGATATTTGGTACAAATATTTATTGTATCTTCGTGAAATTTTAGGAAATATTTTTGGAATTTTAGATACATCTGTAGTCGCCATATAGGCTTAGCTTTACTGATAGAAATCTTAGCTGTTTGAGGCGAAATTTTGTTGAGCATTAAGTGTTACAATTTTTAAAATAGTATAAAATGTATTACAATAGGAATTTTAGAAATCTGAAGACAAGATGTGATAACAAAAAAGAAAACGGAGACGCAATGAGTTCAGTGTAGCTTCTGTTTGATTTGTTATCATGCTAAGTGTCAATGATAAGTGCTAGATGACTTACTTGCAAGAATTGTGACAGAAGATGGAACATGGCTCCACCATTTTGGACCGGAGACAGAGGCAGACAATGGAGTGGCATCATGCAAATTCACCAAAGAAATAAAAATTCAAAAGTACACCTTCGGCAGGAAACGTTATGCCTACTGTGTTTTTCGATTCGGAAGGACTCTTGCTTGTGGACATCATGCCACAAGAAACCACCATTAATTCTAACGGGTATGTTGCAACTCTCAAGAAACTTCAAGTTCGACTGAGTCGTGTTCGACGACATCGGGAGAAGCAGGATGTTCTGCTATTGCACGACAACGCACAGCCTTATGTCAGTCACAAGACCACAGACCAGATCAGAAAATTCGGATAGACAACACTGAAACATCCGCCTTACAGTCCTGAATTGGCACCGTGCGATTACCATCTCTTTGGTGAACTGAAGGAGGTTAGAAGATGACTCCCTTGTGCACGCTGCTAAAGAGTGGCTCAAACGTGTTGGTCCAGACTTTTACCGTGCTGGTCTACAGGTCCTCGTTCCTAGGTTACGTAAGGCAGTTGAAAGGGACAGGGATTATGTGGAAAAGTGACATTTTGTTCCTTAAGGATGCATCTACATTCTGTGAAAATAGCAAAGCTGTAGGATAAAAATATAATTTTTAAACAAACGTTATGCATTACTTTGGGAGTTACCCTAGTAATATAGGCTATAGTAAAGTCCGTAATAAAAGTGTTCACCCTTTCAGGGCAAAGAAGATCCCTTTCCAATTTCAATTTTTACTTTGATTTCATTCTTATTATGTGTTGATATGTATTTCTATGTTTTCTTGCTATGAATATTAGACGGAATTACTATGTTTGAAGTCTTGTAACAATAAATGAGAATTTCATTTGACTTTAATGAATTTTTTCACAATTCTTCTACCTCTCACGAAATTATCAATGCAATATCACAAAATTACCAAGGTTATCACGAAATAACCAAACTTTCAGCTTAAGTTGTAAAAGTGGTTTTTGACACATATTTAAGAACGTATCCAATCTTTTATGTCTTCAGATTTGTACAGCAAGTTATCATCTTTTAGATGATAAAATCGGAATAAGGATATATTTACACATTTGCATTTTAAATTAGTTTTCATGAAATTATCACGAAATTACCAATGTTTACCCTAAATTGTGCGAAAGTTCTCGGAACTGTTTCTTTTAAGACAGATAGTGATTATTTTACAATTTGAGAGAAACACCTTCAAGTAACTGTTCTTATTCCCGGTAGTAGTACTACGTGAAGGTAAAGACTTATAATAATACACTCTAGAAAAAATAAGTAATATAAGGTATAGTACTACATTTTTTTTCCGCAGGAAAGAAAGAAAAGAGCGAGAGAAAGACAGTTGGATAATCCGCCGATCGGTTAATAGGGAGATGGATAATCGGGGTTCTACTGTATTTTCTTTTTTATCCGTTTAACCTCCTTTCTGGATCTTCCAAGCAAGTGCCCGTAGAGGAGGGATAATTCTTTCAATCAAACCTATGAAACATATGGATAATGAAGGAATTCCCTGATGAGAGATCAGCTCGACGCAGGGACACCTCCTAAAGACACACGAACACATAATATGTAGAAAACGGGGTAGGTGGAAATAAATCCCAATCAAGCACTCGGCATCCAAACTGAGATTGGCCGGTCTCGGGACTTAAACCTGTGCCGTCTCGACCACCCCGCTTGGTGCAGTGGCATTATAAGTTGTTATATCGTTAAATCAGAGTTTGTAATTTTCAATAAAGTTTGTTTTCTTCCTATTACTTTATAAAGCTTTCTTACAACAATCCGAAACTAGTCATTAAGTACTTATTTGTAATTCCTATTTGGCCCTCAGCCTTTATCAATATACAGGGTGGGTTAAAAGTCGCTTTCTCCAAACACTTCCTTACATTTAATCCATTCAGTTTACATTTGACTAAACATTTCTATACAGATTTTGTTCAAAATGGAGGCCCTGTTTTTCGATACACAATTCACAACGTTTGGACACTGATTTACAGATGTCAGAATATAACTCACAATTTTCATCAATCTTCACTAATAACTGTTCGATCATCTGTCGCAACTGATGCACATCAGGAAACCTTGTCTCAAAGTTTGCTATCACCAATGCTTTGTTCTTTACTATTCTTCCACCAACGTTGTAGCACAGAAACACGTTGTTCTGTGGTTAATTTGCGATACATTGCAAGAAACTAGCAGTTATTGCATATAGACGCAATCCAACAAAATAAAACAAAACAACAGCAACAAAACATGACAATGGAAAAACAGTTGATGTACGAACATGGTTGTCAATCCACCACTTATTACACCCGCTATTCGTTTATTGAAGTTATTACATCTGTATATGTGTACAAGTATGAAACCTAAGAACAAATAATGGGGAAAGTGACTTTTGACGCACCTTGTATAACCTATAAGTACCGGTAAAATACCGATGCCAGACAATTTTACAGCTACCAATAGAGGTATTTAATCATAACAGTCGTATAAAGGTAAATGTATATGAGAAATCGATGTTATGCCCAATTCTAAATTATTTCAGTAGGTACTCCATATTTGGTTCGCAAGAGGCCCCAGCTGTTAGTAACTGACTACTTCTCATTGATGGCATCGAGATTCTTTGAGACTTGTCATAGACTGACGAGTGAGTGAAGTAAACTCTCTTAGGAAGCTAAGCCTAAATACTGCAAATGCATAATTTCTGTGTGATAGAAGGTCATGGGCCTACATATGTGTAGTTCGCAAGAAGTTGAAGTTTCATGACAATATTAGAAAGAGTTGAAGCTGTCGGAATCCTCATCAGCTGGCTTAATGAAAAACTGAGCTCCGATAAAATTAACTGCCCTCTATTATAGTCACAAGAACTTTGTGAAATAGACATAAATTTTGTGTGACAGAAAATGTTAAGCAACGAAGCACCCAAAATACCAGGAGCTTTATCTGAAACACACATTCGAGAAATGAAGAAGAAATTGACAGAGAATTTAAGGAAATTTCAATGATTGTGTGAAACGTCTATACTCAAATTAAAGTAATAAAATACCATAATACATTATGTACTTTCTTTAACAAGTAGTCTTTTTTACTTTATATTTTTACATATTCATAACCCACTTATCTAGAGTGACCAGATTCACATCGATAAGAAAGAGGACACAAATCTTCAAAAAGGAGGACATTATTCGAAAAAAGAGGACAGAAAATATGTACTTAGATTTAGACTTAGGTCTATATTATACTTTAAATTACTGTACGTCAGAATCTATTTTATTACAAAATATTTACAATACACATTTAGGCTTATATTCTACTTAAAAGTAAGGTAATATATATTTTATTACAAAATAATTAGCTTCTTCCTTCTATTCCTCCCTATTAAGAGCCTTGCCCTCCCAGTTCCTTTCTCCAATCAGTTTAACGTCTTGGCAGATATTGTTCTCGCATCTCAATTTAGGTCTGGTTTTGTTTTAAAAATACTTCCTGCAATTCTGTCATTATTCATTCGTATTATGTGTCCTGCCCATTCGAGTCTATTAAGTTTAATGAACTTAATTATATCTTATCCTTTGTACAATATAAAAAGGTATTAGAAACAAAATAATAATTTTCACGTTGATGTAAATTATGCCCTGCTTTCGTGACCTTCAAGGTAAAATGTACCATGTGACGGGATAACGTAGGGAATACAAGTAGGCTAAAGTGAAAATGATCATGAATAATTTCGAGGGAAAAATTGTTCCGGGGCCGGGTATCTAACCTGGGACCTTTGGTTAAACGTACCAACGCTGTACCAACTGAGCTACCCGGGAACTCTACCAGACACTGATCTAATTTTCTCTTCTATATCCACAGACCTCAAAGTGGGCTGACAACCGTCAAGCAACCAACATTGAGTGCACACTAACTCTGTGTGACTTAAATTGTGGTTTTCTGTTAACGAACAGTGACGTGTATTATGCGAATCAAGCTTTCAGGTAAAGTTGATTTGCATGAAAATTATCAGGATTATTTTTAATCTGTTTTTAACGACGCTGTATCAACTGTTAGGTTATGTGACGTTAGTGGAATTGGTGATAGAAAATTGTTTATGTGACATAAAACTGTGGTTTCACCATTCTATTACCTGACATTTTCCGTACAGTAAGAGAAAATCTCGGAAAAACCCAACCCAGATGAAATCCAAACCTACGTCTGAGCGTTTATTGGTAACACGAATCCAACCCATTACCCCTGAGGTATGTCAGTGGCTACATTATTATTATTATTATTATTATTATTATTATTATTATTATTATTAATATTATTATTATTAATATTATTTATTATTATTATTCATTATTATTATTATTATTATTATTATTATTATTAATATTTTATGAGTGAGACAGTATTTATATGTTGCCAACGATTCTTACGTAATTACCTTTAATCCCTGAAGCTATAGTGCTAATTTAGGTAATTTAAATCCTCCTCTACACTTCACGTGTTTTGGATTCGAGGAATGAGGAACTTCACTAAGTTAATCTGTTGTAACGATCCAACGTGATTCAGTTTCGGACTGAAATTAATGAAACGCTATAAAACACTTGAAAAGGAGTTGGCTGGACATGCAACGGTATGCAGTGATAAACACGCCCTTCATGAGTTCGGGATAACAAACCTATTTTGGTAAATCTAACTTCGCAGAAAAAAGAAGAGATTTTATCACAAATTCTGCAGCAGATGGCAGCACGTACTTGAAGATTTGAGTGACAGTCGCTTTCCATCTCGCGTGACTTTTTTTCTTTCTAAACTTCTTTCTCTACTTGTTATCTTGTAATTTGCAGAGTTTGATGGAGAAGGGAAATGTTTTGTTGTTATGTTGGTAGTGATCACGCTACTGAGGATGTTCCTGGCACGCGAGCCTCGCGTGACTGACCCACTCTGACCTATAGGCACACAGACACATACACACTAATTTCCCCCCTTCCCTTAGACTTCGAAATTAACCCAGACTGTTCCGCTTGTAGTAAGCAAACTTTCGAGCTTTTGTCGCGAATTTGTCGACTAAGTACGTCAAAATAAACACAGATTCTGTCAACGTTTGTATGACTAGAAAGTAACTAGGTTATGGCCAACGAAGTTTATGGAAGTTACTCTCGCTAAGTAGGGACGAAAGATACGTAGTCTTTGTTAATGTTTCAAGTATCGTGACGAGACGTATGATTACAAATTAAATGAGACTTTCTCCCATTGTATGGCGGAATACTGTATTTAACACGTTGGTACTTCCACAGTTTACTCAATAGGACCTACCTGGAAAAAATATGATTCATGGTTATTGTAAATATACACGGACCTTTTGAAAAATTCGTGGACTAGCCTCAATTATAATTGAAAACTAAGGGCCGTATTCATAGAAATTCTTAGCGCGGGCTTTCGGTGGATGATCAGCGAACTAACGTTTTTCGTATTCATAAACCAGTGTTAGCGATATGATATGATATGAATCCTGCTTACCACGCTCGTAGCGCTGGCTAGCGAAATGTCTATGAATAGCACCCTAAAACATTAAAATGTTGAGATAGTACGTGTATTTACATTCTTACTGTTATACTGTTCTGTCCTTCGATTGAGCATATATTTATGGAGCGCAAATTTTGCATTATTGAATTCTGTGTTGTGATTGGAAAAAGTTCAGAAACTGTTTGTCTCTTTATTTACGCTTACGGTTAATATTCACTGAAAGAATCTGCGGGGGAAATACTGTAACGATAGCAAAACAGTTGTCGAGGATGAGTCTCGTAACAGTAGGCCTAACTTATGAGTAGTAACAGATAAGAATATGAAGAGAAAAGAAGCGAGAGAGAGAGAGAGAGAGAGAGAGAGAGAGAGGGAACGAGCGTAAGAGTTACTGTTTTAATATGTAAAATTGTTACTACGAGAACTTTGTCCTACAGAGCGTAAGAGGAAAGGACTCGTCGTGTTGAAATACTTAAAATCCGCCATTTGCATGAATCATATTTACAAATAACCAAAAATCTCTCAACAGCAATATCACATAATGAAAATTGGATGAACAATTTGAATCATGAATTGAGAAACAAGTCTACAGTATGAACATATTCGCGTATTCCTCCGTGTAAAAGAATTGACCTTAGTATTGCTTAGGAATAATATATATAGGGTATATACTGTATATATATAATTTATTTATTTGTTTGTTTGCTTCTTGCTTGCTTAGTTGTTTGGTTGTTTTGCTTGCTTGGTTGCTTGTTTGTTTGTATTGGGAGAGTTAAGGCCATAGGACCTTCTCTTACACAAAATACACAAGAAGTAAAATTCAACAAAAAAAGTCATGAGGCTTCAATAGCCTATCACTGATGGTTTCGTGAGTGATAAGAAAACAAGAGATAAATATATTCTCCTTAAATATCATAAACTGCATAAAAATAGGTGCAAATACTTTGGGAAACTTCATGTTGACTCCTGACTAAGGAGAATGCCCTTAGAAGATTAAAATACATCGTCTATAAAGAAGTCCACTGAACTGGCGACAATGGCAGTAACAGACGCATTGACATAATCGCTATTAGTGGATCCCTGTCTCAAGAGTATGATCGTTGTCCCCACTAGCAGGTTTGAAACCATATAAAGGACAGCCTGAAGACGTACGAGAGGAGAAACGAGCAATCTACGTTCCAACCATCCCGTGTTATAAAGATAAATACCAACTTCACTATATCAGTGTCACGGGATTGATGTTTGGTGCAAGAGGAACAATACCTAACTTCTATTCTCAATTCTGCAAGACCATAGGGCTGCACAAATCTTTTCTAAATGCACTGGGCCGCCTCATAATTAAAGAGTCAGTCAAACTCTTACGAAACCACCTATATGGACTCTAATTCAGTGTATTGAAAAAACTGACGCACGATTATCATTTTTCTTTTTCTTGTTAGCTTTCATTGTTTCTTTATTTGTTTGTAACTTTTATTATTCTGTTAACTGCCATTATTTGTTTTTGTTTGTTTTTATGTTTGTTTGTTTGTCAATTTTCCTACTCTGTTAACTTCCATTGTTTGTTTGTTTGTTTGTTTGTTTGTTTGTTTATTTTTCATTTTTCTTACTCTGTCATCTTTCATTGTCTATTTGTTCTTTTTTTGTTTCGTATGCTTTGTCTAACGGCAGCATCTAATTTGAGAAAGCTATGGTAAATAAATCAAACATATTTAAGTTTGTGTTTACCGTTGGTTTGCTTATTTAATTCTTAATGATGTAAAAATGAATTAACTTCGTAGGTCTACAGTAAGTAGGACTCTCTTCTCTTGCATTACATGATAGCAAGAGCAAGAAGGTTGACAATTATTTCACATGTTAACTCTACCTGACGCCGGTTTTAATCACCTCGTCTGTAGTGAGTTTCAGCTTTGCGTGTGGTCGGCGCATCCTGCAATCACTTCATTTCTGACTTTTGCCACAACAAGTAACGTAATTTATGGCGCTACAGTAGTCGAGGGCTATGATTGATGTAGTATGTTCAACAGAGTGTTCTCGTTTCTCTTTGATGCTCAGGTGCTTACTGGCCTTCTAGTTTTGGATTCAGTTTGATCTTTTGATGGGATTAAGATATGATGCTACGAACTACATGCTCTTGATATTCGAGGAACGTTATTTTAACATACATCTAATCGTAGATAAGTCACATTCATGGCGAATTTTCAGTAAAATAAATATTTTAATTTTGGTTAAAATCAGGCTTAGGATCCGGGACACTTTAGCAACCAATGTACGCATAATTTGACTATAGAGTTCCTTGAACATAGTAGACAGACATACTGTTAATGTAAACAACGACGTCAATATGCTGCTTTATATTTTACTGTTAATAGTACAATCTAGTGACGGTGGAAAATGAAGTAGGATACAATAATCTCAACTGGGACATGCAAATCACAGAAACTTGTAGAAAAGTATATTCTATTATCCATGTGCTAAAAAGGATAAATGTGCATCTTCCCTCTTGCTTAAAAAAGTCCCTTGTGCAGACGCTTATATTTCCCTATTTTGACTATGCTGACATTTTACTGACTGACCTTTCTAGCGACAACAAAACGAAACTTCAACGTGCTCATAATTTGTGTGTGCCTTTTGTAAGCAATGTTCGTAAATATGATCATATTACCACATCCCTGTAAGAAATAGGTTGGCTTAAACTAGATAAGAAAAGAAATTTACTTTCACTTCTCTTTCTCTTTGAAATCTTGAACTCTTCTATTCCTTCCTACCTGTCGTCTCGCTTCACTTACCTTTCTTCCCACCATAGTCTGAACACACGCTCTCGCCATGAAACAATACTAACAATACCATCCCATCGCACTTCCTCATAGTCATCCTTTTTCACAATAGTCCTGCCAAGACTCTGGAATTCTCTACCTGCTAGCATCAAGGACTGTTGAAATAAAATTCAATTCAAACGCAAACTTACTAGGCTCTTGATCAGTAATTGAGACTCGTTCAGACATGGTTTCTTGTAAATAGTTCTCTTAATCTGTCACAAAATATTTCAGCATCCGGTAATTTCATCACTATACAGTTTTGTTATTCTAGGTTTAATTAGTAATTCAGTAAATACAAAAAAAAATTCTTAACTTCTATGATAAATTGTCTAGCTTTCATTAATCAGGTAGGCTAATCTTTACGTACTTTGATTTTTATTGTAATTGTAAATTTAATACTAATTGTAATTTTATTCTTCATATTATAGTTGTAATCCCCTGGTAGAGGGGCAGAGAAGGCCTCACGGCCTTATCTCTACCAGGTTAAATAAATACTACTACTACTGCTGCATCTGCTGCTGCTGCTGCTGCACAAGTTTTCATGTTCCTCGGCGACGTTGAAGGCGTTAACGTTACAAAGAACAATTATGTACATACTTGAAACTAGTTTGAAAAAACTGTTCGTTATGAATTGAAAATGCACTGTGATGGCCTGAGTTCGTTTATTAGGGAGAGACGGAAGAATACTGTACATCTGATCACGAACCGGATTGTACTCTAACACACAGGCAAACAAAACTCACCGCGCCACCTCACTCCATCTATACTCCGTTGCACTCTTCACTCCATTCTTAAGTTGTCTCGGATCCTAAACCTGGTTGTAACCAAATACTAAGTATATTGAACAAAACTGTTTTCTCCCATAAATTAGATATCAATCGTTATTGTTATTCAAACACTGATGCTTTATTACCATATCACGAATTCCAAATAACTTACACAGTTAAAATAAAAAAACACTTTATACACGGGCAGTTCAGTTTTAGAGCAACTGACTAAGGACTAGAAGATCCCGAGTTCAATCTTGGGTAGTGACGGGACTATCCTCATTGCCAAAATTCCTAAAGCAGCCCTGTGGTCCACTCAGTCTCCTGTCTAATTGAGTACCGGTTCTTCCCACGTGTAAATGTCAGTCGGAGCGTTGTGCTGACTGTACGATTTCATTCTAGTGCTGAGCTCATGAAAGCATGGAACTCTGCATTCATGCATCCTTGCACCTTCATGGTGTGTAGAGCAACTGGCTACATTTACCTTTTAAATCTAGACACGAAATGTACGCCGTCTTACAACGAAAATACTTTGTTTTTAAGCGGAATATCTGATTGCAATTCTGCAGTTCCCAAGTAGATCTGGCATATTTGACATGTGAACACTGATATGTTGTATGTGATTTTGTTCGTATTCAGTATCTACGAATAAATTCATCAAGGAACGATGCACATGAAATGAGATACGAATTTTTAGAAAATGAATCGGTCTTTATCTAAAATTAAAAGTACAAAATGACAAAGAATAATTCGAAATCAGCCCGAAGCAGATATTTTAAAATTTTATTTCTTACGTGAGATGATGAGATTAGTGAAATGAATTTTACACAAAGTCCTCAGGCCCCAAGTTTCCGAGAATTTTTTTTACATTTCTTTGTGAATTTTATGGAAGTCCCGAAATTTCACAAGCCACAGCACGTCAAACCAGGTGGTCATTGCCCTCACTGATGAGCGCCTTATTTTTATAGGATTAATATCCACTGTTACAATCACATTTGTTACGTGTCAATGAGCCATTTGTTTTATATGTATTCCATAAAACGAAAAATCACTTTATGCATATTAAGATATTATTGAAGAACCATAGAATTCCGAGATAACAAGGTTATGGGGGACATCATTTACCGCTTCCCCCACCCCCCGTTATAGCTTGACCATGATACAGTATATCGGAATATGACCATTTTAATAAAGATATTTTCGGGGGGGGGCATGTTTCTTACAGTGTTACATCCATATCTGTGATGTTTCGGACCGAGTTGTATAGGGCTTGAACTGCAAGTCTACTGCAAATTATAATAGAGCATAACTTAAAACAATATCCCTCTTTTTCTTTCTCATATACAAACACATATATATACATACATCAATAAAACTACGTAACAGTGCTAACAGAAACTTTTTATATAAAGCTTAACCTTCCTGAAGATTATCATATGAAATGTAAATTCAAATTATTTTATTTAATCTCGTCTTTAAGTTTAACGTTACACCGGGATCACTTTTCTTTTTCTGCATTGTTATGCAGTATGTTATTCATATTTCTCCAAGTGGCGGTCTGAACACCTGCAGACTTGTAACACATGAGTACAAGCTGTTACAAAAGAAACATTACTGTGCTTCCATTCTTCAATTGAGATATAGAAATTCTTAAACATTCAGAAATTTAAAATAAATATATTAGTCAAGACATATTGTTCTGCTGACATTAATTCGTTAATTTAAGCACATAAATTTGATCATAAACAAAAGCAAGAAAATATTTTTAATTAAATATTTTCTAATGTTAATAGAAAAAAAAAAAGAGTTCAGACAACTCCGCCTATGAGTAAGAAGCATGTATATATTTTGATTTCAACAATTTATTCTTTTCTGAATTCTAACATTTCATTTAAAACGAATTTAAACTAAAAATAGCTGCTCATAAACTGTTTGTGGGAGTGGGTGGAGGGCGACAAATTTTAGCACTGCCTAGGGGCGACACTATACCTATATCCGGCCCTGTGCATGTAATTGTGTTTGTTCAGTTTTGTACTGCTCCAACATTACCACCGACTATCTACCCATTAATAAATGATTAATTCATAAACAAATGAACATACCATAAAATAGTATGCTCAAAGAATAACATGACGTAAATAACGCAATAATTGGTTTCAGAATGTGGACGGCCTAGAGAAAACAACAATACTCAATTAACACTTTAGAAACAGAAGTTAAAAGCATATAAGAATACGAAGGAAGAGTAGAAAAATTAGCCGCCAATCTGAAATATAATAGCAGACTCCTTGCTCGTGAAACCAGAGTGGCTCAAAACCAACACAACAGTATAAGACAAGGGACACTCTTTCCTACAGAAATAAGAAGAATCACCATCTTCCTGCTGAGATTCGAGCCCTTCCTCGTTGAAACTGTAATTGAAAAACTCTGCTGGTTATAATCTCCATCTGAACCACAAATTAAAGGAATTATAAAGAAAAAAAGGGATTAGAGTAAGTCCAAAGATTACTCGTGAGGAAAATGACTTTCGAGATGAAGCCTCGTGGTGCAAAAGGTTGTTACGAGTTATATACTAATATGTGGAAAATACAGGGTGAGTCAGGAGGAAAGGTACATGTTGTGAGAGGTGATAATATTGGTGATCCTGAACAAAAAAGTTTATATGAACATATGTCCGGTTTTTAACAGTATCTGACATACAGGTGTTTGAATATCACGGGCGTCAGTCTCATGTTCTTCATCAGCACTCACATGCGAACGTAACCAAAACGACATTAGATTGTAATAGGATTAATGAAACTTATCCTGGGCGTTGGCTCGGTCACGGTGAAGTCATTTCTTGGCCACCGAGGTCACCCGATCTTACTGTATTGGATTACCGTATGTGGGATTGGCTTAAGAGCGAAGTCTACAAGCGCAAAGTGGAAGCAAGGGAGGAACTTCTCGCTCGCATTTTACATGCTTGTGCTCAAGTAAAGGAATGTCCGATTCGGCTCGGATCAGCAACACAGCAGCTGTGTACAAGAGCTGCAAAGAGCATTGAAGTTGACGGTGGACTTTTTGAACATGTTCTGTAAAGAAAAGTACACAATTAAGCAGAACATAAGGAACGATGTATTAATTTACTATCACCTGTACTTTTTCCGTTTCTCATTGTTTCCATTAGTTTTCTCCAAAACCGTTAAGAAGAGGACATATGTTCATGTAAACGTTTTTCATCAGAATCATCAATATTATCATCCTTCAAACATGTACCTTTCCTCCTGACTCACCCGGTACGTGTTATTCAGAACCGAATGATAGTAGTAAATAATGACAATTGTTGACCTTAAAAGAATGTGTCATGATCACGGCTGCAGCGGTCAGGAACTTAGACATATACATCTTTTTAAACATTAAAATAGGTTGCCTTCGTATTCATTCTTTGTATATAATAATTTGTAAAACGTAAGAAGAGATCAATCATATTCAATTATTTGCGCATGAATTAGGGTTATTCAAAAGTCAAGAAAGTTTTGAAAGTGCTCATCTTTTTTAAAAATTAGTTTATATAAAAATAATGTTATTTTTTTTTTTTTTAGAAAACAATGGGTTTTATTAGGGTTTAAATCAATCTCAAAGCATTCAGATATTCCCCGCGTTTATCTCCTCTATATTCAGTACCCTTCCTTTTAGTGAATGAACAGCATTCAGAAGAAATTCTTGCGGAATATCTTCAAGCTCCACAATGACGACAAATTGCAGGTTCATATATCAATCCGAATATTCTGTGCGCTGGAACAATCGTATCACATTCATAGTAACGGAGAACAAAGCGAATTCGCGTTTGTGTAGACAAGACCATTATTTTCTGGTAAAGCACACATTAACGCACTCAAGATTAGCTTGAATTCCTTTTAATTTATTGCATTTCCTATAGCAGCAGTGAAGCAATTGAAACAGAATTTTCTGTGAAATTAAAATGATCTTTCATGGCTTTTGAGTAATCCTATATAGTAACAAGTATTAAACATTAGGTTAAAAATTTAAGCTGTCAATACCACAATTAATTAATAAGAACAAAAATGAATTGCAAAATATGTGGAATATACTAAATAAAATGTTATCAACAAAATTTACCGAATTTCTTCTGTTTTTAGAAATAACCAACTACGTATTAAATGTTCTGAAGTCTATAAATACAAAAATTGTACTAAACGATCAATAGCCATACGACATACATGTATGAAAAAATAGTGAAATTAATGCAAGAATATTAGACGTAGGCCTATTAGAAGAAAAAAAATGTTTCTTAAATCATTTATACCACTATGAAGTAGATTATTGGAAATTCATACTTTATTCCTATATAGTTAACTGGTTTCAACGTGTTCATGAAACAAGATGATCAAGGTTCTATTCCTGGTAAGGAAATCGTCATAACTACAGACCGATTATTTAATCCTGACAGCTTTGAGACGCGAAAGAGGGGAAGTAATAGGAGTAGTGGGGAGGACTCCAGAGTAGAGACAAGAGCGAGCGGTCAGTAAAGAAATGCAGTACAGCTTAACTGTACTGTAAACACATAACTCTATCGATCGCACGGAATGCAAGCGACTGACTAACCCGAACATCCCTTGGCGTAACTAAATGGACTCGCCTGTCGGCGACTGTCAGGACTAAATAATCGTACTGTATTTTCCAACGAAATGCGAGTTTCTTCAGGCTGTATCCACGATGGTCAGACGGAGTGTAACTTCTGCCATGCTCTAAATTATTCTAGGGAAATATCTTCAGTCTCAATCGAAACTTTAACTCGCAGATACATATGTCCACAAAGTAAGGGACTTTGCGAAGCTAAGGACATTTCGTCGATAGCTTTGTGTCTCAGGTTTCTAGTTCACTCTATTTCTATTGAGTCATATGTAACAGTTTTCCAAGCAAAACTGTATTAGCAATTCCACAGAAAAATCATAATGATCACAAAGCAATGTCGATTTCTATATTTTTCTTTATGACAGGCTGACTGTTTTTGATACCCTAAAATCATTTAGAGTCACTTGCAGGCTAGTTAAAGATTACTCTCAGGCTAGTTGAAGAATGCAGAAGCAGCCCACTCAAACTGGCAAGGAACAGTAATACGGTGTGCACATTTTTGTGAGTTTCTGGACACGCTCATCCTACAGAAACGAAAAGCTGATGCTTTGGCTGAAAAGAGGACTGTAAATTCCTCTTTTAAACCAGAGCAATCTATCGACATTTACTTAAATACACACTGAACTCGGTGAACTGAAAGGGAATCTACTGAAGCGATTCGAAAAGGCTTAATTAGTTAGCAGTTATGAGACAAGGAGTTAAATTTCTTATGGAGGATCCACAGTCTGACTTCAGTAAATATTTCTGTTGCTAAATACAGTAGAAAGGGTATAGATGTGATTAGGGATAATTAAAGATCGCTGTCAAATCGTAAGCACAACCGATGAATTTAAGTGTAAGCAATGTGGGAAGTAAGAGGAATTCCACACATACTTTCTGAATGAAATGGAATCGTAGTTTAGTGACTCTCCTTTAACTTCTGAGAATATGAAAGAGATCAAACCAGTGGAATTATACAAATATAGACTTGCATCTGGATTAACTGATTCATTTTGTGGATGGGATTCACAGTGAAGCATAGGCTAATAATAAATGAACAGTCCACTGCAAGAATGATGGATGTCATTTGGAATACATTTTGCAGGAGAAGCAATTGAAAGTTTGAAATGCTTAGCGCTCAAAGCTTAACTGTGATTTTCCGATCATTACTGGACAATGCTATCAGTGTTAATGCCATATAACTCTCTATGTACATTCTGTATGTCTTAAGCTATGCATTGACAGTCTTGGTACATTTTCGACAAGAATGTGACATCTATTATTCTTGCAGTGGACTCTTCAAATGTAAGTGCTTCTGACTAATTGGGTCGTCGTAAATAAAATGGTGAGACGACGGAAATCATGACAGAAAGAGGAGTACAAAGAATGAGTGAGAATACAAAAGATGTGAGAAATGATCACATTAGCCGCACAACAGCTCGCTGTGAAGTATTTGTAATGAATATTAAGTTATCTGTTATTCTATTATAAAGTTCCGCCATCATTACTACATCATCACCATTATCATCATAATCATAATCATCATCATCATCACCATATTTATTCATAATTTTTTGCCCAAGGGCAGGTCTTTCACTGCAAAACCAGCATTCTTCAATCTCTCCTATTTTCTGCCTTCCTCTTAGTCTCCACATATGATCCACATATTTTACTGTCGTTTATCATAAGATATTTTCTTCGGCCCGGAACTTTTCTCCCGTTCTTTCCAGTGCATCCTTCAGTAGGCAGTTTCTTCTCAGCCAGTGACCCAACCAATTCCTTTTTGTCTTCCTGATCAGCTTCAGCATATTATTGTTTCTTCACCCACTCTTTCCAGCACAGGGTTAAATAGTTTCGTTCAAACATAAATTATCTTGAAAAGTTTTAGAACAGGCCATATAGAGTACATCCATCCTTCGTCCCCAAATAACTTATTTTCTGTTCAGTCTTGATAGACCGTTCGTAAAAATTATCACAGCTTCGAACTATACTGTGGCAAATATAATCATCTTTCTCAATGCACAGATCTTAAGACACTCCTTAGCTATAATACATATCATTTCTGCAGTGTCTGGGAAAAGTGACATAAGTCAGTTTTCACAAACCTTATTTGATAATTTATTGACAACTTACGGAACATCTGCTCGCTTGGAAAAAAAAGACATAAGTATTTCTCCCATTACAATAATTCATATAGAAAAAAATCAAATCGACATAAACCAGTGTAAGTTGTCAATAAATTATCAAAAAAGGTTTGTGGAAACTGACTTATGTCACTTTTCTCAGGCACTGCAGATTTATAATCTTAAAAATTAAAATGGAATGACTTTTTGCAAGTGATAGCTGCCCACTCAAACTTACATAAACAATACGAAAACAGTTATTATACTATTGCATTAAATCTATTAGCATTCATAAATTAAAATATTAGGCCTATCTAGTTTGGAATGATCAGTAAGCTGTATCTTTATGATAACCCTTAGAAAAGGCAGGTATAACGTTTCGTATCTCTCTCATGAGTAAAATTTACCGTACATATGTTTTTTTTTAAGTACGCGCCTGTTTTATATACTAGTATTGAGTCTTGTCTTATTTCCAATATAGTTTTTATAGTATAGGACGTAGTAATTTATTTATGTATTGATCTAACTGAGGAAGAAAGAAATGGTGAATTGCTTCGAAAATATGAGGATTGGATTTTATCAATTGCTGTTGATGAATAAAGAAAATTCTAACGTTTCGAATATTGACTCTGTCTTCTTTTTCTTCTTCTTGTTCTTCTTCTGGGTTGAAAAGGGTTCAGTGAAGCACCTTTAACTATCTGCAACGATCCCTACTGAAGGCAAAGCGGGAAGAACGCTTCATGTCGTATGTCTGTGGTGTTGAATTAATCTCAGTATTAGACCTACATAGACATGAAACATTTCTTTTCCTATCTTAGCCAACTTTCAAAGTGACTTTTCGTAAGTCTCAGATTGTTCCCTCGTTTCGTGCTTTAGTGTTCATGCTAAGTCAGTAGATGACATTATGTTCATTTGCACCGGAAGTGGACATGGAACGTCTTTTTTATCTTGGACTCCAATTTGTAGGAAATTCTTCTCACTTCAATTTTTTGTTCATGTGAAGAAGAATATAAAGCTAATCTCCAAAAGTTTTGATTTCTTTTTTCGTTAGGGACAAAAGAAAAGTTTAATGCATACTCTTATAAATCTAATTATAATTTATCATTAGTGTTAATCTAATGATTTGCTGCATTTAGAGTAGTAGGCCTATGTAGCGAAATTTCATTCCATCCTCCATGCATACTGCTGACAATTTCTCATGTTGCGAAGTTAACAGCATTTCGTCTTATAAAACTACTCAAATCATATTTCTATATGTGACTCTCGTAGATTCATAACTGGAAAATTCAAACTTCGGTTAAGTAGAATTGTGTATCGTAAATCATAAAAAGTGTTATACTTTTCAGGTAATAATTCGTTAAGATTTTATACCCGATTGGGAGAGGAATGAGCCAATTTTAAATCTGAAATTGAGCATTGTTTCAGAGTCGTACAAATTAGTGAACAATTTACTTTTATCACAAAATCGTAACTAGAATTGCTCTGCTTTAAAAACTCTTGCCACATATTGATTATAATGTTTGGATAACACATACATAATTTTAATGAAACATTATTAACGAAGAGATAACATTTGTGAGATTTTGTTTTATAGTCTATCTGCAAATATTTCCAGAAGAGAAGTCTGCTTTAAATTAATTTCGCGAGTCACCCTTGTAGCGCGGTCAATTCTTGTCCTGTCTTCATCTGATGCTGTTTGTACAGTATAAAACGAAGAAGAATATCGGATTGGAGACGCTGAGTGATTCCCTTGTTGCCCGAAAGAGTGTTCTCATGTCGTTCAACGTCATAACCTGGATCTGCAGGGGAGCCAACATAATATAATTTTATTTCCCCTTCCTTAAGAAATGAGTGATGTGTTTGCCCCAGTCCCTCATTGCATGCGACTGAAGTGTTCCTTCCCATCAACCCGTGACCTTTGGGACGTCATTTTAGGTTAATGGAGACGTCGGCACACCTTGAAATTGATTACGTAGCTGATATACTGCCCTCTCGCGTCCCATTTCTGAACTTCTGGTCCTGCTGGTAATCATTCATTGGTGCTGGAAATTTATTCCAAGTCGCGAAACGAGAGCTGCAACACTCGAGTCTTATGAGTAGGTGTTATTTTGAGAGATTTCGGCCATTACATAACTATTAAATTACTGTATAAAATGTGAATCCCGCTTCGGGGCGTAAGATATCATGCATAGGAATCGCGTTACGGAATGCGCATTTGTTCGAGTCCTCATGGAGAAGAAAGTTTCTCATTAAATTTCGGCCAGTGTTTGAGACAGGTACCCACTCAGTGTCAAGAGGCATTTGGAGAGCTACAATAGGTAGCGAAATCCGGTTACGAAAGCCGACTGTAACGTCTGCGGAAGTCATCGTGTTAATCACACAAAACCTCCAATCTGGTTGGATGATCGTCCACCTCTGGTTCGACATGTGGCCTTTAGGTCAGCAGCCGGCTGATCGGTCTGGGCCCTTATATGACTGTAGAGCAACGGATGATGATGATGATGATGATTATTATTATTATTATTATTATTATTATTATTATTATTATTATTATTAGAAACTTAGTATAGCGACTTAAATTAGATTTTCTACTCTTATATTTTCTACCTTATTTCGTGCTTGTCTATCATAGGTCTCCACTGTCTCATGAGATTTGCAGAAAGGTCTGCAGTGTCACAAGATGTGCTGGAGATACATCTGCAGTCCCATGTGACGTTCTGCAGAGACATTCATTTCATTCATTTAGTTTTTTGCCCAAGGGAAGTTCTTTCACTGCAAACCCAGCTTTCTTCAGTCATTCCTGTTTTCTGCCCTCCTCTTTGTTTCCTTATATGATCCATATATTTTAATGTCGTCTATCATCTGATATGTTCTTCTATCCCGAACTTTCCTCCCGTTAACCATTCCTTTTAGTGCATCCTTCAGTAGGCAGTTTCTTCTCAGCCAGTGACCCAACCAATTCCTTTTCCTCTTCCTGATCAGTTTCAGCATCATTCTTTCTTCACCCACTTTTTCCAACACAGCTTCGTTTCTTATTCTGTCTGTCTGTCCACTTCACACGATCCATTCTTCTCCATAGCCATATTTCAAATGCTTCTATTCGCTTCTCTTCACTTCGTCGTAATGTCCATGTTTCTGCCCCATAAAATGCCACACTCCATACAAAGCACTTCACTAGTTTCTTCCTTAGTTCTCTTTCCAGAGGTCCGCAGAAAATGCTCCTTTTTCTATTAAAAGCTTCCTTGGCCATTGCTATCCCCCTTTTGACTTGTTGTCAGCAGCTCATGTTACTGCTTATGGTACGCCCAAAGTATTTGAAACTGTCCGCTCTGCAGAGACATTTGAAGTCTTCATTGAGGTCGGCCGGAAGTGATATCTGTTCATAAAGTAGGGACTTCAGTCATGCGGCAAACAGATGATCGCAAAATTTTGTCTGACACCTTATAAATCAAGGACAGTTGTCTGTTATATGTCATAGATGCGTGACAAGACTTGAAAGTGTGTAATATTACGTATAGCTTTGAAGAATACTAGTTCATCGTCATCTTCACGATTTAAACACCACGTTTGTTCCGTCTCTAGATTTATTTGTTCTTTCCATCTTTGTCTGGACCATTCCCTATTTCTGTTTCCTCCTGCACTGCGTTATCTTAAGTGAGATGCGATCATTATTTTATTTGTTTCACATGTTGATATCAATCCTTCTTCTATTTGGTTATGTTATCGATCGTATTTTTCATGTTACTGTCGAATATATTCATTCCTCTGATGGTCGAGCAATGTGTATGCTGGTCGCGACAATCATATCAGTGCAGCTTCAATTTTCGTTGTTTACCCTACTTTGAAGTTAAGACCGATAGCTGTGATCCACATGTAAACCTAGGCGCTGCTATAGCTTTATTAAGTTTTAAAATCGTTTCCTATCTGACCCTTTTCATAATTAACCTCATCAGACTTCTAAAAAGTTTGTTAAATTAATGTAGTTTAGTTTATTAAATTAATTTAGTTTTTATTCCACAGTCATAGATCCAAAGAGAGAACTGAGACATCTTAAATAATTGAAGACATTATTAGAAAAACAACCCTTGTCAAAATTGCTATTTTTCAAGAGAACAATAAAAATAAATAGAACAACACATGTCAGCTGTTTCCGTACAACTGGTGTTTATCCTTGTGGCTATCGCACCTGATATGTGTCATTTTTGGAGTCTATAAACATTTGAAATAGTAGCAAATGTGTCCTTAACTCAATTTCATTAAACATGACTAGTGCTGTTTTTGTAATAATGTCTTCAATTGTATGGGCTTATTTGTTCTTGGTATTTATTATTATCTTTGCTCCGCTATTGTTAGCTCCCTTAAAAGCGAGCGCTTTTGTCATTTCATTGAGATATTTAGATTATAACTCTTTGCAGCCACTTACAGTTGCTGGATAGAATGTTGAGGTTATTCTCATTATCAGCAAGCAGAACCTGGCCAAGTGCGAACGTTAACGTGTTAAAGAGTTTTTTATTTATGTAATAATTATAAGGCATTAAATTATTTTTTAGTAATTTCATCAATACAAAAGTTTAGAACAGCGGGTGAGAGAGAATACCTGAGTCCAATCCATCGCGTTATTTGCTTTATATCTTCACTTACTCTTGTGCGAGATCGTGCATATTTGCTTGTTTTCCGCACAGAACCAATACGCGGTAAGTGTGAAATACCACATTCAGTATTCCCAACGTAACACACATAACAATTTCCCTCTTCTTACCGCTTATGCGCGACATTCATTTTACTGCTTTAGGCTTTTAACATATTATTTTTAGAGACGTTTAACATAGTAATAATTATAAATTGGAAACTTACCACTGCAATTTCACCTAAATTGCAATGTTAATTATTGTTTTTAAATATTTTAAAAAATTAAGTAAAGTCTACTACTCCACGAAACTTATTGCATTCCTGATACAAGTAACATTAAGGAAGCCGTGAAAAAATCAACGAGATTCCAGATGCCGATGTTATTACTGTAATATGTTATATAAATAATATTGTTAAAATATTAAAATGAAAAATAAATCATTACATAACCTTACCGTTTGTTTTAAGTTCTCATTTATAGACTAGGGGAAAAAAAAGACAGACGTATATCACGGCCTGCTGGAGTATAGTAAACACAGAAAACATTTTACAGCAACAATGTTGAAGAAAGATATTTTGGTGTTCCGAAGTTGGCGTCATTAAACAGAAACCAACATGGAGATTTCATTGCAACTAATTAGAAATTCGTCTTTCAGGCATGTAATAAACGATCTTCGCACAAAATAATGTACGATACACGAGCGGTATTTTTATTTTCATGTTCTCGGAAATTAAAAAAGCTCAACTACGTTTCGCTTTTTCAATCTTTTCCTCGAACATGAAAACGTCAACATACCGCTCTTGTAACATATATTACTATTATATAGCTTCTGACAATGTTCTAGAGATGGTTTGCGATTTTTGCACATGAAAGAAAACCTCAAAGAGGAGGATATTAATTAAAAATGCATTTAGTTGCCAACATTTTATTAATAATTTAGGCGATTAATGTAGGGGACCTTCGATTCCCTTATTTTCTTAAGAAACCTATGTTAAGTTCTTTTCTTGTATTTTAAAAATCAATCCCTTCCGGCTGTGTTTGAAACCGCTGACTATGGATCTAAAGGGAAACATGGTAATCAATTATAACTATGTTGATAATACGAGTATATCAAAGGAGTATTCTCTTGTTACAGGACAATGCGAGACATAGTATCGCTCGGATAATCACTGAAAAATTTCAGGAATTTGGAGGAATCTAACTGCTACCACCCTGCCTATATCCGTGATCTTGAGCATTCAGATTACCATCTGTTTCGATCCGTGGCCCACTTCCTACGTGGAAGAAAATTCCAAAACTTGGAAGCCGTTGAAACAGGTATCATCGAATTCTTTGAATCAAAGCCAGAAACTAACATTGTCACAGGATAAGAAACTTCGCTGAAAGTTGTCTCAAGACCATAAACTCTAGTGGCCTTTACTTTGAAGATTAGATTAATTTCTTGTCATAACATATTCTAACTAAAGTTTGCTCCAAAACAGACATTACTTATGAGACAGTATCTGTAAAATCTAGGAAAGTACCAAAAAATATGAAAGTCACCATAACAATATACTTAAAAGAAAATAAACTCCGAACCTGACCTCAAAAGATGAAGGATGGGTAGAACGGAGAAAAATTCTCTCCGGCACCGGGACTCGAAGCCAGGTTTTCAGCTCTATGTGCTGAAGCTTTATTCACTAAGCCACACAGGATTCTAGCTCCGATGTCGGATTGAATCCTCAGTTTAAGTTCTACCTCTCAGTTCCCCTTTAGTGTTCTATCCTCATGTACTGTGTCTCAGAATATGTGATAGTGGCAACAATTTCCAAAACACTTTGTACAGAAGTGCACTCATTGCGAGTGACTAAGTGGCCGGGATCCGACGGAAAAATTGCCGTCTTGAATCACTAAGTGATTACTTACGCGTATCATATTACTATGATGTACCGAAGTACATAATTATGATATTTCCGTGCAGAAATTCTGCGTTACCATATGATGAAGAATGGGTAGAACGGAGAAAAATCTTAAACTGAGAAGGATTCAATCCGGCATTGGAGCTAGAATCCGGCGTGGCTTAGTGGATTAAGCGACAGCACGTAGAGCTGAAAACCCTGGCGGTATCGGAGATAATTTTTCTCCGTTCTACTCATCCTTTACCGTATGGTAACGCAGAATTCCTGCACTGAAATATCATATGTTCTTCGGTACATCATAGTAATCTGGCCACAAAAGTCAAGCGACGCCTCAGGTTAACTTCTGCTAATGTAACATGTTACCATTGCGTTCTAGAGTTTCTGTTATAACAAGATTTAACAATTTCATATACAGGTGCAGAAAATACAAGTAATTAGGAATTAGTTACTCCGCAATATATTGAGGATCACGTAACAGTAGCTCTTAAAAGGCTAATAACTTGACCGTCTCATCAGTGTTGCCAACTAATACCAGATATCACCAAACAGGGTAAAATCGAAATGCTAAGTATTGAAATAATAATAATAATAATAATAATAATAATAATAATAATAATAATAATAATAAAATTGTAATATTATTATAGTATTAATAATAACAATGTCTTGCTTATTTATTTATTTATTTATTTACTTACCACATATCTCATCTTTATGTTGGGAGGTGTTTTCTAAATGGTTCAATAATTTATGACATAATATGTTTTCTCCTAGACTTCTGGCGTATTAGGCTATGTTGATAATTAGAATTAGTATATCTAATATTAAAATGTATTTGCCTGGCAACATGAAATTCCTTGCTATGACTTAACAGTTTACGATTCATGAGACCTAATCTAAAAATGTATTCAGTTTGATCATGTGAAATGATTAGTATACGAATTCCGAAAATAGAATACCACTTTGAAATGTATAGCCTATCGGTACACTCGTAATAATGTTGCTATTCTCGTTATAATTGCCGTCTCTGTGTTAATAATTTCTTTTTTTAACGTCTCATTTCTTCCGTACATTATAACCTCGTGAAGTTTAAGTACTTTGAATGGCAAGCACTTTCTTGGAATATTCTTTTGAATATTTAATAAAAATCTAAACACGAAAGTAATTTATTAAAATGTCCATTAGCCACATGCATGTTTCATGCCAAGTAGATCTGTAAACTGTATCATTACACTTAGCATCTGAATATACCTTAATATGGAATTGAATTGGAATCAGAACACAACGGAACTGAATTGTGTATTCATATTAATACTGATTGATTAGGCCTATTAATTCACAAGCTTAGTTACTTTCATTTTCATCAGTTTCTTTCTACAGCAAACCGAAATTATTGCTGCAAATATAACAGAAAATAACTGCCAGTAGCAGTATTTGTTAGTTTCCGAAATTCGAATCAAAGTTGATAAAAGAAAATTTAACGTGATATAAAGTAATTTCATGTTGTATGAATTATCCGATAAGCAGTGTTCCACAAATTGATGGATAATTGCAGCAGAAAAACAAATTTTAAAAGTTAGTAATAAGTATGTGTTTTTAATTTTTAATCATTAATCATCTACAAACAGATTGTTTTATATGTGACATGAAATCACCAGGGTACACATTATATGTTTCATTCACACAGCTCATGTGCACCTATTTGAACATGTAATTAGGCAAATTTTCATACATTTGAAAATGGCACACTAGTGCCGAAAACGTTTATGTTATAATTAATCATATAATACTAGATAAGTATAGACGGTATATTTCAATTTTAACATTGTGATTTAAAGTAATGTACACTCCTAATAATGTTGCTATTCTCGTTATAATTGTCGTCTCTGTGTTAATAAAATGGTTAGGTTTCACCCCTAGGCTATTAAGTAAGCTTATTCGAACTATAGAAGTGGAAAAGAGAATACAACCTGTTAATCCCAAGCTTCCAGATTTAATTTCATTGCTCTTCTATAACAAAATAAAGCTTATCTTGTAATTTGTAACCATATAGTACCCTCTCGCGCCCTTTGGCATCACATGACTCAAACAAACTACAACCTTTGTTTTTCAAGCCAAATGATAATGAATCGATATGTGTGTGACATCGAAACAGTTCATAGCGATAATGGAATGACAGACTACTGGGAAAACATGTCAGAAAATACTGTTATTACCCCGGGTTTACGGACGGATTGCAGTATCGGACTCGCTTCTGGTCTTACACCCGGAGCGTGTGCTGATGTATGTACGTTTGATGCGAGATTCTGCTGTAAACTGATTTGCCTGAACAAACATAATTCGCACTGCGTACGTGACGTTTTGCCGGTTGCCTACTGCACAGGGTGTGTTGTGACTTCAAAGTACTGGCCTGGGTATTCCATATCGGGTACCTTGGGCAAACTGGGGTTCTGCAATCTTGTGCTTCAGTCAGTTCTATTACGGGGAGTATATTTGAGTAACTTAAATCTACTATGTTGATAATACCTATTTGTTACAAGGTAGACAGAGCTTTTTTAACTACCGGCAAAGTTTCTTTTGATGCGTCAGTATCTACGCTCTGTAAGTAAGAAAGAAGTAAGTAAGTAAGTAGGTTAAGTAAGTAAGTATGTACCTATGTAAGTGAGAAAGATAAATAAATAAACAAAAATAAGTAAATAAATAAACAAATAAATAAGTAAATAAATAAATAAGTAATAAATAAATAAGTAAATAAATAAATAAAATGAATATATAAATAAATTAATTAAATAAATAAACAAACAACAAATAATGCATGGACGGATGAATAAATAAATACATAAATAGACCTCTGTATACATATGCCTACATAAATAGAGAAATAAAGAAAGAAATAAAGGTAAAGAAATAAATAAAGATAAGGAAATAAAGAATGAATGAAAGAAAGAAAGAAAGAAAGAAAGAAAGAAAGAAAGAAAGAAAGAAGTGAATAATTGAATAAAGAAAAAATAATATAAATAAATAAATAAGCAAATAAGTGAGGAAATAATTAAACAAGAAAACAAAACAAAGCACATGTTCAACCTGGTTGATTTCAGAAATGTACTTTCAGGTACTCCATCTTGTACTGGAACTTGAAATCTCATTTTGTATAATATTACGGTGTTTCTCCTTCCAATATATGCTGATGATATACGTTGCTGTCGAAATTATTGTGATCAGAAGTAGATTGTTGGGTATTCTTGTAAATTAAAATTTCCTTTTTTATAATACAAAATGAGGCAATGTAGGGGAACAATTTTTAACTTTGGAATTAATCTGTAATGAATACAATGGCGAAAATGGTGAAGGAAGCAACAACGTCTTCATTGTTTTGGATTGAGTTTGAAATAGAATGTTATTACATAGAATGATCCAGACTAACAACTTCTAATTGGTAATGAAACCAGTTTTTATTATTTGAGCTTGCTTAAAGAAACAGAACCACAGATATTGCTCAGCTTGAACTCCATGAAAAGCCCATGACATAAACAAGATTAGAATTACCGTTAAACTTCTCTTACTAAATCGGTTTAAGTAATGCAGCATCACCGGAATAATTTAATCGGTATAAAATATAAAAAAATAAATCAGTACTTAGGATGCTACATAAAGCCTGAATTATATTTATTGTTTAATAAGATATTTGCTAATGGAATTAATCTAAAAACGTGTGTCATGTGTGATAGTTTCTTTACAGCATTTAATATAAAGTCATTTTCAAAATTCAAAGAATTATAGGAATTATTGTAATATTTGAGATTAATAAAAACAAAACATATTTGTATCAGGTAAACTTTTGGGTTTATTTTGCAACTAGCCGTACCCGTGCGCTCCGCTGCACCCGTTAGAAATAAATATAAAGTAATTACATAATTAAAATAGGACACTTGACCCAGAGAACATTCGTGCTTGATAGGATTAATCGTTTAATATGTTACTTAATTTAAATTCTATTTAAATAATAAAATGCGATCATTTTGGTCCAGAGAGCAATCATTTGGTGCAATGACAATTCCTTTAACATGTTTCTTAATTGTTATTACATGCAACCATAGTCTAATGAACATTGACATCATTTAGATTTAATGTGTATACTTTATTTTACTTGTTACATGTTTCCATTGAATTATGGTAATAACTTAATTTTAACCCTTGTTTTCTACGTATTCAGTAAATGGCGCTTGCCCCACTATGGTTCTGAACCCTTGAAATAACTTAAATTATATTATATATTATATTATATTATATTATATTATATTATATTATATTATATTATATATTATATTATATATTATATTATATTATATTATATTATATTATATTATATTATATTATATTATATTATATTATATTTTAAATAAAATCTTTTTTATCAGTATAATTTAGTCATCTTCTAAGATTTTATTTTACAATTGATAATCAATGGTGCTTAATTATTACACTTTATTTTTATAACACTATTCATATTTAATTAATTGTATTTGTTTGCTATTCATTTCCGGATCCTCGTGGTCATCCTTAATTAAGGCCGGATGAGTTTTTCTCTCTCTATATATATATTATATTATATTATATAAAAAGTGTGTTGATGACGGGTGTACTCCGATAAGTAAGTTTTTAATTTGTTATGGGGGCTCTTGAATCTCAGGAGGAACAAATTTTATTTTACAACAGCGCAACATAATCTGCTTGGCTCATTGCCCAATTTTTTTTTGCATTGCATTTAATGCATATGTATTTTATGTATTTTAACACGATTAAATTGAGCATAGTTAAAATTTGGATTATAATATAATGGGATGTTAAGCTAATATATTATTACTGCATACTAAATGAATACACTCTCGTTGTTCGTTAATTCTCTGAGATAAACATTATTTTAAGAAATACAGGAAACGAATATACAGAATAGCCTATCAAGTTTCCTGTGCATAAGAAGCTATTTTAATCTTATCTGCCCTTAAATCACTCAGAAGTTACTGTAATAACATAGCATTATAACCATATAGAGAAACTACACTTTCCAATGGTGAAATAATAATTAATTACACAAATCGGTTAATTTAGCTTCCGATATTACTTCATACAAACACAGAAACATTCTCTGTAGGCTATGATTCATAGCTTTCGATTGTTGTTGACCAAGGCCCCTTATAGACGAAGTCATTTGTTCTTTATTTCATTACACCGCCTTAGATGGCAGTTATTTCAATTTTAAAACTCATTTAACTATTACATATCAGTCGTATCAAAATTTTTCAAAGAATGAAACTTATCGGAAATGATTTTTAAAGAATTTTTTTTATATAACATTTTTCACAAAAATCAATAATAAGCGAGATATTTCGATTTATTTAATTCAGGCCCCCTTATAACCCCCTTTTAAATAATGTATTTTGAATGCCATATAGCCTAAAATCTAAGTTACAACGAACTTAATTTATATTCCAATTTTCATCGAAATCCGTTCAGCCATTATCGCGTGAAAAGGTAACAAACATACAGACAGACATACAAACAAAAATTACAAAAAAGAGATTTTCGGTTTCAGGGTGGTTAATTATATATGTTAGGACCAATTATTTTTCGAAAATCGAAAATTACCAGAAGAATTTCGTCTACAGATTTATTATTAGTATAGATGTTATCTTATTCATATATTCTTTTCCTTAGTTACCGTTTTGTAAATTAAAACATGATGAATGATTTTGTACTTAGAACCAGTAAAATAAGTCTTAAGTTCTAAGCCGTGAGCCTACCATTAAATGTTACGATACGGCTTATTCAATATTGTTATGGGAGCAGCAGGAGCCTTTCCCAAGGTCTAACAAGAAAATTTACAAGTCGTAACAGTTTAAGGGGAGGTCCAAGTTCCAGTTTCAATTATTATGGGGAGTTTAATCAACGGTTTTAAGGAAATTGGTTCTGTTGCTGATAATAATGAGAAATCTGTAAGACTAAAGGAAATCAATAATGTAGTTTCTGCTGAGGTGCTTCAGACATCTAATGAAATAAGTAGAAATAAATTATGGAATTACTAGTGCCAATTCAGTGTTCAAACGTTTTAAGATAAGCTATAAGCCCATCGCAGTTTGCAGTATTTTAAGAAAATATCTTAGTTTGTATTCATATAAACTAAACAAGTGTCTGGACTCAAATTAAGTGACAAAGAGTTAGAATTATGATTTTTTATTTGTTCCAGCATAGATTCAAATTAATAGGCTTATTCATTGGATAAACAAAGTTTTTGGACAGACTAAGTTCACCTTCTTCGTACTAATATTCCGGGACACATTCTGTATATTTAGAGTATAACGCCGTAGAAAGGATATTGATTGTGGGGCAAGAGATCGGAAGACATATTCACAATGTTTTGTAATTGTAAAATAAACTGTAAAGTCTACCTAATACAGTGATGTTTTTGTTTCTTTCCTCTCTAAAATGTTATAACTTTTAAAACTGATTTTTGAATAACCTTATACTCTGGCACTTGCTACTGCATTAGAGCGCTAATAGATACAATTTATAGCATTAAAAGAGTCTTTCTCCCTCAGTGGTGAGAGTATTTAACCCGCAATTCCGTGCGCTATAGTCGTAATTCACAATGTGGTCGATTATTCGACCGAGCAACTAATCGATATATCGCTGCTCTGACTATGATGAATGCACACGCCACAACCTTAATCCATTGACAGCGTCTGTCTTACGTAGCGAAGCCTGAAGCTTAAAGTCTGAAGCTTAAATATTTCAATTGTGTAAGCGCTTGTAATTTAGTGTGTTCCTTTGATGATATGTTTGTGGGCAGTAAATCACCAGCACTTTGCATGAGCTGGGATCACGAACCCCGCCTGTACGGGAACTAAACTATCTTGTCTAATCACGATATACTAGCTACAGTGTGATGCAAATAACTTGCCCTTCCTCTTTCTTATCAGATGTGGAATAAGGGAAACAAATTAGAGATAGGAGTTTTATCGGAGTTCGAACCACTGTTATTACATCATTACTCAGAAATATTGATTACACTTAGACTAAACTAGTTATGGATGTGATCTAGCCTATCTTCTTTCTTAGGCAATTATATTTGGAGCATTAATGTTCCGTGAAAACATGGCCGTGTGTTCGAAATTATCCTAAAGCTTATTTGTATTATGTTTTCTGCGTTGTCACTGTTATGTCTGTTCTGTCTTAGGTGAAGTCCAGCGTTGTGCTATTTAAAAATTATAAGAATCTATACATTTTCACATATGAAGGGTTCAGAGCCATTTAGTAAAAACGGAGAAAGTAAGGGTTACAATTAAATGAATATCATAGTTTAATGAAGATTGACATATAATAATTTAGTTTTAATGTGCATACTTTATATTACTAGCTATATATTTCATTAAATTATGGTAATCATTTAATTTTAATAAAGAGAAAGATCTAGATAATAAATTATCAAAGTTCCAGCATATATGCGGAACAATTCAAAGAACCTTGCGTAATAAAAACAGGAAAGAGACAATGATGAGATTCTATAAGGTTTTGGCAGTCCCACTTCTAACATATGGAAGTGAAAACTGGACATCAAATAGATCTGGAAAAAGGAAGATCGAAACGGCAGAAATGCGCTTCTTAAGAAGGATAACAGGATAGGGTAAAATAGGGTCTGTTGAACAGTCGGGCATATTGGACACTTAGTACTTTAAAGTGTTACCTCGCCACTTGTGGGCACCACATTCTGCTAGAAGTCAATGACGGAAGTAGCCACGAGTGGGGCTATTTCCGTCATTGACTTCTAGCAGAATATGGTGCCCACAAGTGGCGAGGTAACACTTTAAAGTACAAAGTGTCCAACATGCCCGACTGTCAGACAGACCCTAATTTACCCTATACTCTAAGGGGCGATATTCGCAATACCGATGTTAGAGAACAATTACAAATATATGAATTAGTAAATAAATTGACAGACAACAAATTAAAATCGTTTCAACATATAGACCGAATGGAAACATCTCGACTATCAAAATAGGCGTTACAATATAGACCTAGAGGCAGATGTTCCGTTGGACGCCCCATGACTAGGTGGAGGGATATGCTTTGAGTTGGCACAGGCTTATAGCCTAGCCTTGAAGTAGAAGAAGAATATTTAATTTTAACCCTTGTTTTCTCCATTTTTAATAAATGGCGCTTGGCCCACTATGGCTCTGAACCTTTCATATAAAAGCCAACGAAATTGGAGTGAAGTTATAAGCCCAAAACTAAATATACGATATCCTTCTATGTATTAAGGACTCTTTGAAAAGTTTATGGAGTGTCTACAGTTTTTAAAATAGAAGATTGGCTTTTGAAGTATGTCATAGGAAAATGTTACACTTCTCCTCTTACGACTCTCTATCCAGTCCTGAAGCACATGTTAAACAGGACAGTGAAATAGTCTATTATCAGCTCTTCAAAGCTTGGAAACCTTTAGCCTCGCAACTCTTTATTCTCTTCATATTAAAATTGTCAAACGTTTGTGGCAATTCGAACCCTGTGGCCTTACGATATCTTGAAACATATCTCAGAAAAAGACATCTTTCTCATATGAAGAATCCACTGCAAGAATGATGGATGTCATTTCAAATTTCAAATTCAAATTTATTTACAATTTACATTTGAATTGAATACATATGAATAGATACCCGAAATTTGGAATACATTTTGCAGGAGAAGCAATTGAAAGTTTGAAATGCTTAGCACTCAAAGCTTAACTGTGATTTTCCGATCATTACTGGACAGTGACTATCACTGTTAATGCCATATAACTCTCTATGTACATTCTATATGTTTTAAGCTATGCATTGACAGTCTTGGTTAATTTTCGACAAGAAAGTGACATCCATCATTCTTGCAGTAGACTCTTCATATCTCTCCAAAGGTGAGTAACAAAATTGTATATTGTCATTTCGTCACTGGAGTTTATGTAAATTCTTTGCATGGCGTGTTGTCATGCTGCAAATTACTGAAAAATTCTCCTTCGTTTCATAGGATACTAAAGACCTAATTATATGTTCTAATACTGTTGACAAATTGTAGATTAATCCGTAGTTGTGTTGTGTGGTAACGACAGATTTCAACTCTTTTTCCTTTTGATCTTCAGCGGGATGTGGTACCCATCTTGCACAAACGCATCTCATTTAAAATGTTTGTTCATAATGCGACTAGCCCTTTCTCCTATCACTTCTAAGGTCACAAGTTTATTCTATTTTCAGTATCAATTGTAACTGCTTACTCGTAAGTGATTTATCCTTCATATTTGATATACCGTCGTTATATACAGGCTGTTGCACAATTACATGCTCCACATGGCGTCCGTCATTGTTCACTAAGTACTCTTGCGGTCAATAATCTTTGCAAACATGGCAGCACTGATATAAACTTAAGATACACACAAAGTGTTCATTTCAGTTACCTTTTATTTGAAACATCTTGTAGTTCCCATCATTTGAAAGTCGTATATCCTTTCAGTGAATTTTCACTGTAAGCTTGATTAATGAGATTGAAGAGTTTCAGCAAAACAAATGATTCACCAGCGTAATGTTGGCGTTGCCCTGATGGAATGTGTAATTGCTCTGCCTTTATAGAATGATTATATCATTATATTGGTAATAACCCAATTTGGAAGATGGGAAACCTAATGATAATTCCGATGTAAGTACACGTGCTACTCTATTTTAAGGAATACTAACGTTTTAGTTCTTTATCCCACACGCTAGCCTCGTAGTCAAAGTACGAATTTTCTAAATGATGCAGGTGCCTATATGCTCTGTTTTTCTCTATAGTAGTAATTATAGGCTATGACATTCTCTTCGCACTGCGGAATATTTTTTACATTTCGCTTAACCTAATATGAAATCTACATTTCGGGATAAAATTTGTATGAAAATTGCCGTCGCTTTTGATACCAACTTTTGATAAAGTGTTAGCTGAGCTGATAAGAGGAGGAAATATAATAAAGGAGTAACGGCAAGAGAAAAAGAAACAAAGTGAAAGAGCGAAGGAAAAGGAAGAAGTGGAAGAGAAGAGAGAGAAGGAGATAAATGAGGGAGATGATAGGGGGAAAGAGGGGGAGAAATGGAAACAAAAAAGAAGAGGAATTGAAGCTATAAAGAGTTATTACAGAAGGAGGGCTTGGTCTCCAAAGACAGAGAGTTGTTCAGATCGGTACTAAAAAAGGGGAACTCTAGGAAGAGGGAGGCTGTAGCAAGAGTGGAGATGAGAAAAGGTGGGAGCTATATAAAGAGATGCGACATTAGAGGAAGATGGAACTATAGAAGGATAAGACGAATTTAGGCACAGAGAGAATTATAGAAAGAGTTGGGTAATAGAAGGATGACATATTGAGTGAAAGATTGTAGAGAAACCTCAACGCGGTAATCCGACTCTCTGCCGACTCGCTCGCAGGCTCCGATTATGTTTTCTTTAATATGCAGCACAGTATTGACAATTCTACACACCACAAACTATTATTGTAAAACGTCAATAATGCCAATGGATCTTTTCCCCTCGGTCAATAATTTAAAATTGCCTTTGGAAATCTGTCCTTGCTCATTCTGTTGACGTGATTTTTCTAGTTTTCTTGATATCGCCAAATGTATTTCATCACTGGTTCAGCCTTGATTTCCTTCATGATAACCTCAAACAAAAACAAGAAACGAGATGCTGAAATTCTTGTCTGTTTCAAACATTTACTTTATCTGTTTAAGAAGTAACATTCACTCCCTGCCGGTCTTGCTAAGAAATAGAGATAATTTTCTCCCGATGCTATTTTTCAGTTCTTCGGGGGATGTAAATTATATTTGGTCCCGTTTTCGATTCCTTAACCTATTCCCATCCAATATTTATCTCTGGAAAGCTCTTAAAATATTTACAATATTATGAAGAATAAATAAATTAATTAATTAAAACAGACATTTGTCTATAGTGCATAAATGTCTGTTAAAAGCTTATAATAGACGTGATGAACTATGTTAAGAGATGAGAGAGGGGGGAAAAGAGAACTAGAGAAGTATTATACACTATATCAGACCGATTTCTGTTTCCAGATATTTTTGTTCGTGTGCGTCGCTTTTGCTCTATTTCTATTACGTCAATTTTTTAATTCACTCGTGTAGACATCTTTATGCCCTATAAGCTTTTTCCTAATCGCCCTACACGGACAGTAAACGGTGTGCTCCAAGCCAATATTTTAGTGTCAGGGATGCTGAGAACGGGTATTTACGCGAAAGTCGTGCAATGGATTATTTACGGCATTACAAATACAATCTTTTTATAGTTCACATGCAGCTGTTATGGTCTCTTGAGAAACATTTGGAAAAATAAAATCTTCTCAAAAACACAAAATTCAGAATACCTAAAAGCAATGTTAAAAAGCTGTGTTATTTTATAAATCTGAAACATAGTAAATATCATAATTAATTGAAGCTGAAAACATTTATGAATCTATGTTTATGCGGAATATTTAATATTCGTTGGCCTGCGACTGTAAGTAATTACCTAATCTGGGAAGAAACTGGGAAAGAGCCATCAATTAGGAAATTGAAGTGTCGATGGATTGGTAGACCCTTAGGAAAATCCCTACCGCTATTGAAAAACGTGATCTTGATTGTGATGGACACTTGGAAAAGAACTGCCTATCATGAGACTAAGAGCATTGGGAGATTATGGAATGAAGTGAAAGCATTGCAGGAAATCGTGTCCGATGGAAGGCTCTTATGGATGCCCTTTGGTCTTCTTCCTTCTCTGTGAGAGTGTAGGCTGACTACTGAAGCACTTGTGCACCCAATAAACTAAAAATCAATTCAGAAGACCACAGTGGGTGACTAGCTTTGCGATGCTGCTGGGTTTTAATTCCAGAAATTCTTCTGAAGACAACATGTGTTTCCCGAGGTATCGATGCCTGAAGTGGCTTAGACCTGGACAATCCAACAAATTGTAAGGTGATGACTCAACATCCAGCACATATTTTCTGTGAGCTGGATAATCAGTGAGCCCAATGTTATGTAGATGATTATTCAGATCACAAATCCAGCTACCCATCTTCTATCCTTTAGTCCCAATTCAGGGAAGTGCACGGACTGGGATTGTCCTCGCACGGAGGCTACTCGAGTGGGCCCATTATACTACTGGGGGTGGAAAATAGTATGAATAAGACCCCACGCGCTACAGATTCCCCTGCGCGCCTCCTCTGAACTCCCCTACACCCACTACATGACCCCAATACATTTCCATGTAGGCCTCACCGCGGTCCCTCATGCCCGATCCCACGAGCTCAGTGGAGAGCCCACGGTACATTGCACTACCACCAGCAACGAATTACCACATTTTCACGAGATCCAAGTTCGGTGGCGACTCACAGCCGACTCTATATCGAGCAGGTCCGAAATATAGGAAGAAAACGTAAATGATGATAATAATGAAGATGGAGGGGAAGTTTCATTATGATGGCGAAATGAATTCGAGGTGCAACGAATAGGATGAGAGAAAACCTCAGAAAAATCTCAACCGGGTAACAAGTATTTGAACCCGGGCTCGCTCGTTTCACGGCCAAACGTGGTAACCGTTACTCCATAGCTGTGGACGGTTACCCATCTTAAGGTTATTGGCCTGTCTAATGACTGATATAGATCTCCAGGCTCCTAGTTAATCTTTCATCAGGATCTCCTTCAGATCCTGTTTGCTTATATACATACTTACAAGTAAACCTTCTCAGGTCGTGATGCTTGAATTTGATGAAAACACATATTTAAGCTAATTTTAATTCGTCAAAAAAACGTGGTGATAGTCTTTCGTTTAGCTTTTTCCTGGTTTACGAAATATATTGAATTGAAAATCGTTGCTACTTACACGGTTTCTGGGATCCTCATAGCTCCGCGGCACCATATCACAGCTCTTGCATTAATGCTCCAGTCAATTTTTCTCTTAACTCACATTAATACAGTAGTAGTACAATCCATGGCATCTTTCACTCATTCGTACACCGTCCAAATCCATAGGTAGGCAGCTGTAAGTCTAAGAACACGACTGTACATTCTATGCTTTCAAGAACGAAAAGGGGAATTTGGACCTAAAGTAAAACAACGTGTAGACAAAGATAAACCATTTAATGTCATGGTCGATGCAAGTAGTTCCGTAAATTGACGAAAATCACGTGAGAAGATGTTTAATAGATGTATTTCTCTCAGATGTTAAGAAAGACACACTATTACTTCTGGATTCCTGGAGTGGTCAGATAGATGACATTATATTTACTTGGTAAGGCAATTAAAGCACAAATTATCCCTCCAAAAACTACAAGATTTGTGCAACCTTTGGATGTGTATTTTTTTAGACAATATAAAGTTGTAATTCGAAGGCTAGAAGAGTATTTCAGACATAAAATGATCTGTGAAAACATTCCAGACACATTGCACGATAGGGGCTTCATAATGATATTACATTATGTTGCGTATCAACAGTTTCATTCACCTGTCCTCAAATACATACTAATTTACGCATGGCGGAGGTGTAGATATGTGACGGAGAAACATGTGAGAATGTTTGATAACCTTCTTGCAACAATGTTGCATGTTGGAAACGGTGTGTGTGTGTTACAGAAGAGAGTGAAAAACAGCCCATATAAAATGTTCCGACCACTTCATTTCGAATTCACATTACTCATATTTAAGATGAGTCACAAAGTTAATACATATTATAAATTAAAATTTAATTTGTATTTCTGCAAGAAAACACTATTAATATGAGTTAAGAGGAAAAGAAAATAACTAGAGCAGCGTTTCTCAAACTTTTTTGAAGTGGGGACCACTTTTTAAAGTCAGAACAGTTCCGTGGACCACCTTACTCATGTTCCCTTCGAAAGCAAATTTATAATTTTCGTAGCATATTTTAATACCAGTATACTTATATTTTAAAATTGAATTAAGGTTCGGTACTTTGGTCCTCTGTTATCAATTCGGGTGGTCCCTGGCTGGGTTACAGGCGCGGCGCCAGATGTGCAGGGAAAAGATGGCGAGAAACACCACGTATATAGTGCTTTAAATCTCTCTTTTGTTGCTGATAGAAGAGTGGGAAGTCGATAGACGGGTAGGGTAATAAATTTCATAAAATGTCAGTACTGGGAGAAAAAGTGAAATTCGATTGCCATGTTCATTTCCAAACTCTGAGATTTTAAGCTATAATGTGATACGGAATTCGTTTGAATTTTATGTTTTATTCTGTCTTTTTTTTAAGCACCACAAGGGGAGACCTCGAGGACCACAGATGGTCCGCGGACCATAGTTTGAGAAACGCTGGACTAGAGCATTAATGCGGGAGCTGTGATACGGTGTTGAGGAACAATGAGAATCCGAGTGCACGCAAGAAGCGGCATAAGTAGCATCAATTTTCAAGTCATTATATTTCGTAAACGAGGAAAAAGCGAAAGGAACGACTATCACTACGTTTCTTAACGAACGAAAATTAGCTTAAATATGCATTTGTATTAAAATGAAGCGCCATGACCTGGGACAATTCCTTTGTTAGAGTTGCCAATACAAGGTTCCTGGTCATAGCATTGTATGGTAGTTCATTGCTTAGCCACTAGGTCGGTTTCAAAACAAGTATATTCGAAAGAAAAGGAAACTGTGTCAAGGAAGGTGAGGTGAAATTAATGAAATCAATGAATAGATTAATTGATAAATGAATTATTACCATCAGTGAAAACCTTTGACACTCAATCGCACACATAAATAGAGAATCCTTATAGAATGAAAGCGAAAGCAAACATTTATTCATTTCATTGCAGCTGTTTTAGTTTTAGAACATCGTTTGAAGTCTTTTAATTTGACGATCAAATATGTAAACATTTCTACCTTGATATGTTCCGGTACATTGAACTAACCGAAATTATTGTTGAAGCCAATAAATCAATAAATCGAGAAGTTAATAAAACATCAGACAGGCAATTTTGGAATGTTAGAAGGAGGGGAGGATGTTACCTTTCACATCAAAAAGCGAGCGTCACTCAATAACTTTTTACAACATTCGCATACATCTTCAGGGCTATTAAAATTTCTCACTGGTCAGATGTGACATACAGTACGTGTAATTGTGTCTTTGTGATTCGAAGTGTTTGATATTATATCTTTGTAAAGGCTTGCTTTACAGTGTATATAACATTTAGTATTATTATTATTATTATTATTATTATTATTATTATTATTATGATTCTGCCCAGAGTTTTTCTTACCTTCACCATTCCTTCCAGTGCATTCTTTAGTAGGCAGTTTCTTCTTAGCCAGTAACCAGTCAAATCCTTTTCTCTTCCTGATCAATTTCAGCATTATTCTTTCTTCACCCACTCTTTCTAGCACAGTTTCACTTCATATTCTGCCTGTCTATTTCACACGCTCCGTTCTTGTCCATATCCACATTTCAAATGGAAGTCGTTTCAATAATAATAATAACAATAATAATAATAAATGTTCTATACTTCAATTCTTTCTGTTATTCTGTTCGCAGCTAACACATAACCTACACGCAACAAGCATATTACAGGGGACACATGCATGCAGTTCTAATAGAAGTAAGATTAATTTCGACTTCCCTGATAATCTTTGAAATGTTTGTATTTCATACATTTATAAGTTTCATAAAATAGGCCTGTGTAATTAAATCCAGAGAACTCATGACAGTAAATAATATTAGCAACTCAAAATTGTAAAAACTTTAGGCCGTACCTCTTCTTACATGTCGATATGTAATTCGGCAAAAAATCATCCTGGCGAAGTAATAAGAAATTACTCAAATGACGATTTTACGAAGTGTTTCTGACTGAAATTGCTTGAACTTAAAATTTACAATTTCAATGAGTGGGTATAAGAACATACAAACAAGCCTGGCATTTGAATGGCAGTAGGCTACCGAAATATAAAAATTAAAATAATAATAATAATAATATAATATAACACAATGTGGTATATAATATAATATATGGCATCGACGTATCTCAGTCGCTGAGGCGCTTGTCTGTCGATCCAGAGTTGCTCTCGGGCGCGGGTTCGATCCCCAGTTGGGCTGATTATCTGGTTGGGTTTTTCCGAGGTTTTTCCCAATCGTAAGGAGAATGTCAGGTAATCTTCGGACGTTAGTGTTTATTTTTTCTGTATTTGTTTGCATCCATCTCAGAAATATTTTTCCTATTTTTATTGTGAATATATTCCTCATTTGAAGACTTGAAAGCATCATATCGTCCTACAAGTCGATTGCTGGTCGAAGAGCAGTAACTCCAGTATTAGTGTTACTAACTTCAGCCTCTGAACAGGCATCAGAGACTTATGAAGATGAATTACAGTACTTGATACATAACGGGAGTCTTGTAGCAACAAATTACTAATGAGTGTAAACTGCCAGTGACAAGTAAAATTTGCACTGCAAATTTCATACAGGAACAAGTCATTCCTCTAAATACGTATTCTGCGCTTCTAGGGTTGGATTAAATAGGCATTTGGACATTATAAACACACTTAGCAGAAGGAAAAAAACACAGTCATTATCAGTGTCTATATTTGACCATTATAATACAAGAAAGTTTAGGCTTACTCAGAGACCACAACACGCAGTGTTGCCATCTAGCGTATAAACTTCAGTGTAGTTTTTTATGATTTTTCTTGAGATATTATGAATTAAAGTTGTGAGAGTGTAGAAAATAAAATCAGAGAACAAATATTTATTTTTAATATTTCCATCTCGTATTTAGGTCATATTCTAATATACCAAGAAGACTATGATATATCAAACAAAATCTGAAAAACACTGAGCAATAAGCACTTTAGGTTCTATAGTCTGTATATCCGGTCTTAACTTTCCATGGAACGTGTAGTCCTATCTATAGCTCTCTGTGCGAAAATGTACTTAGAAAGGAAAAGGTTTGCTTATGAAGAACAGGGTATTTACTGGCACCTAAATTCTTTACCTTTGTTTTTGCGTTTAAATTCTCTATATGCATATATTTTTCTTCATATTTGACAGTCTTCACGTTTAGGTTTTTTGTAGTCTTCTCGATGCATTCCTAATCCTTCTAGCATTAGATCAATGCACTCAGGCGATTTTCTTGAAGGAATCAGTCCATCTGCTTCTTGGTCTGCCGCGATTCCTCTTACCGATGCGAGGATCCCAAATGGTAGAAATCTTTGCCCACCTGCTGTCTTGAAGTCTTGTCACGTAATCTCCCCATTTCCATTTTAAGTTCGTGGCACTTTGAACAGTGTCTTCAGAACTTGCCGTCTTTCTTATCCTTACAGTAGGAACTCACACTCCTTTGAGGGCCACTCCTTTATATTTTTTGTTAAATTTTTTTTTTCTGGCACACTTGTATGGTTTTCTGTTGAGTTTTCGTCAAACACCAGGTTTTACAGTCATAGTAATGTTGAACAAATGCAGGTTTCTAATGTTTGAAATTTTATTTTGTGGTTTAAAATATTGTCTAGCGGAATGAATTTTAAGGCCCAGGATGCTTCTATTGCTAGGACAATTATTATTTTTAGTTTTTTGCTAATGGCATGCTAGATAGTATAGAGCAATTCCACGTGTAACTGACTGACATTTACAGTACACTTTGACAGCAAAATGCCTGCCTAAATTGTATAATGGGTTGAAATTAGACTGTGTCACCGCAGGATTTGATAGATGAAAGTGTACACTTAAGATACATATAAAAATAAACGCCTTTAATAGAAAAAGTATAATATTTATTTACGTCCAAAGTGTGTGTGTAACTGACTGACATAAATGTCAACTTTCTCTTCGGGTGAACATGGTTCTCCACAGATTTCTCTGAATTGTCATTCCTGATACAATTTTGCAAAATATAGTTCGGAAAGGAAATTTTAATCTTCAATTTAAGTTGAAAACGACCTCCAAACCACGATTAGTAATGGAGTTATGGCCGAAAAAATTATGTGTAACTGACTGATCTCATTCTGTAACTGACTGACATCTCTGAATTTTAAAATAAAGTTGCACTTACGGAACCGTAAATTAGTACAAAATAATATGAAACTTGATAAGTAGTAAATTAACATAACGATTAATTTAAATGAATAATATGTTTTCCAGAATACAAAAATTAGTTTGCTTAACCATGCATCTTAAACGACACAAATTAATGCAGATACAAGTATTACATAGGCCTACTTAATAACATATATAGTTCTTTCTCTGTGATTAAATAGTGTATGTACAAGCCATATACATTGGTGTTTAATTTTAGGACTATAAGAGTGTCACAACAATCTTGACAGCGCTTATCATTCTATATGGCATCAACTCCCCAGCGTAAGACAGTATGTTATGTTATTCAAGTGCGTTCCTAATAATCTGGCACTGACCTCCTTATCGATTACGATAAGGTGACGCAGATCACAGTTTATATTTCCCATGCCTATGGCTGTTATATATTATGTTCATAATAATAGATTAGAATGTTGAGTTCTACTTAGATTGAATTTGAACCATTGGAATTAAACACGTAGAAGCACTCCACGGCACTCGTTGACTCACTTATTTAGTCTAACAAGTATGTACGGCAGGAACACTGTCAATGTCACTTGTTATTTGAACTTTAGTTTCTTTTCACATAAGGAACCTGTGGATCTTTCGGACTGATTGTTCACAAGACAGTTGTCCATATTCTATGACATAGGGATCTAGCACTTTCACGTAATGAATTCCATGAGTTGCCGGAATAGGTGCAAGATGTTCAAAACGTTTTTCGAGATACTTCTTTCCTTCGTCTATCTCAATCTGTACAACCTCCTGAACAATAATTTGGATGTTTTTATTGCTCACAATGTTACAAAATTCTGTAGCTTTGTATCTTCTTCCCCGATTTCGCAGCCACCCATGCCATCCTTTTTACTTGGCCTCCAACCACATCCACGATATGACTGAAAGAAGTTCTATTCTATGTTAAATCCAAATACGCGAGCAAGCAATGTCACATTGCTCAATGTATACTTCTGTTTAAATGACACGCTGCTCCATCTGAAAATATTTTTACCACCTCAATGTTCGGAAGAATCGCCAAAATTTCCGAAAACACTTATCGTAGACAAACATACACTGCATAGCCTATTTGTCATGTGCTACATAATCTGACACTAATGCAGAGGATTTCTTCTGAACTTTCCTGTCGCCTTCCTGTTTAAACCAGGCAACAGTAGTAAATATTGAGACCTGCTTATTGCTCCAATGAGCTGCCTGAATCTCATTTTGCTCTTTTCAGGTGTAATTACTGCACATTTAACACCAGTTCACGTGTAACTTCACCAAGGTCTTCCAAGCAACTAAGTACGCTGTGAGAATGAACAGCATAACAGCTGAGAGCGTGACATGTCAGTCACTCACAATGCCGCTGCGGGAAACGAAATCACTTTAGAAGAAAATGTTCTAATACTTTTTTATTGGTCATGTAGTAATAACGCAGAATACCAAAGGAAATTTTAATCTGTCAAATATTGTGCTATGTGAAAGAGTTTTTGTATGTTTCTTGTGACGGACTGACCGTAACTTACAGTACAAATAATTATACTGATTTTAACTTAAGCCCGGTTCAGACGGTGCGTGTTTCTGTGATGGATTCCAAGGTGGCTGCGCGGATGGGTCGCCTGCGTGGTCACTCACCGTTAATAATGCGCTCTGGTGGCTCCGTGGATGGCTAGCTTGCTGGATTTCGAGGGTAGGTTCCTTGCTATTTTTCCTGCGTGCTTGTGTGCTGGTTCAGTGTTACCAAAATAGTTGTTCTCCAACTAAATCTTTTTTTTTTTTCAATGTATTTCTTAGTTTCTAAGGATATAATAATCAAATATAGACCTTTAGTTGTTTTAAACTTCTTGTTTAATTGCTTTGTTGCAATATTTACTATTGTTACTGTAGAATTTTAGTTGTTTTCCACTTATGGTTAGTTTCTTATTTATCATGAGTGTTATCTAGACTGTTCCGGGACCTTGGGAGCGAGAAAACAACAGTGTGGGTCAACCTCGGGAAGGTTGCAGAAGCTACTATATTAAGGGGAGAGGATGGTATTTTTGATTAAAAATTACTAAATTAAAAAAAAAATCTTTAAAATACTCTGTGATATGTGTGGATCGCCATTTTTAAACTTCCTGCATTATGGATTTTTAAATCACTCGCCCACTTTTATTGTTGTTTCCGGTAAATTAAATTTAAAAAAAATGTTTTTTTTTTCTTTAAAATACCCTTTGATATGTGTGGAATACATTGCATAACATTTTGTGGGTATTTGTGCCCTTATCGGATGTTGGACCTCATTTTTAAACTTCCTGCGCTATGGATTTTTAAATTACACGCCCGCTTTTATTAGTTTCCAGTAACTTATTTTTTTTTGCTACATTGCCAGACAAAATGAATATAATTTCTGAACTATTAAAGTTACATGCATGATATTTAGAGCACACATTCTTTAGACTATTAGGAAACTTTTCTCTGTAACAGAATTTTGTTAATTGATCTCATTTTAAAAATACGTGCGTTTGTTCGCAAGAAAGGAAATCAGAAAATTGTTATTAAATTTTAATTGTTTATTTTACCAACGTAGGGACTAATATCAAAATTCTGTTACAGACAGTTTGTAGAACATACTTTTGCAAATACATTGCAAAAACTGTTTGAATCTATCTTTAAAAACGATTTAGATATATCGGTTTTAGTACAATCCTGCATTGGGTATATATTTTTTTTTTCAAATTTGGGCCCCCAAATAATTTTTTTTTTCAAAATATTTTTATTTTGTTGAGTTGCCACAGCTATGAGCTCTCTACATACAAACAATTAATAATTTACATCAAATAGGAAAAAAGTTTTGAAAAATACCATCCTCTCCCCTTAAGAGAGCAAGTCGAAAATTGTGATTATGAATTCCTACGGTTGGACCAAAGATCAAGTCAGAACTTTAATTGAGGAGTACAGAGAAGAAACATGTTTATATGCTATACAAACAGCATTGTTAAGACATCTTGGCCCGTATTTCTACGCAGTAACCATTTATTTTCGGCTCCACATTCTACTCTTTTTAATTTGATCCGTCTCCTCAGCGTTCAAAGCTAGCAAAACAGCAAAGGCTGCTAAACGTCTTCTTCGTACAGCTTCACATACAGTTTCCATATTTGATGTTTACAAATCCTACCGCGCCAGCATCTCCAACTTCCAAACTGGGATCCAGCCAAAGAGTTTGTAATACTTCAAACTCTTTGGATCCAGCATGCAAGGCAGCTCGCTCCGTGTGAACGAAAACCATCACCGCAGCCACCACGGAACCCAGCACCGTAGCCACCACGGAACCGAGCTTGCTAGCGACCTTGGAATCCATCACAGAAACACGCACCGTCTGAACCAGGCTTTATTTAGGATCTTAGGATACTTCAACTGATTTCATATTTACTTCAAGGAAATACCAAAATATAGTATACAAAAAAGACTGCTCGAAATAAAACAAATTTACATGTCCAAATTGTGACACGGAACATAAGTAGGCTATCTATGCGTGTTTTTTTAAGTGTTTGGAATATGACAAGATCTGCAGCACGTTATAGACTAAAAGAAAGAGTATTTGAAATAAGGCAATTTAAAGTATAAATAAACATATTTCTTCAACAAAAATAGTCCTACATCAATTTCAAGAAGTTCACCTCAGTATGACATTTTCGTGGAATTGCTCTATATTACTACATTCCAATACTAATTTCCTTAAAGGCACCCAACAATCACACGGTATCTAAATTTGTGATGTTCATTCCACAGTGAAACGCGCTACATGCGTAACTGAATAATTTTGCTGTCATGCTATAGTGTACATAAAATTGATTGATATTACAATTCCACAAAAATAGAATTATGGTATTCAAAGCAGGAGTATAAGTCCATTAATCTGTCATTGTTTTGCCAGAATTATATTGTCAGCTTTTTGCGTATGGATACAAATGGCCAAAAATTACAATATTGATTTCAATTCCTGTGCACAACCGCAAATAAAATGATATTGTACAGTTTTGATAATATGCTACTTTATTACCAATATAGGCTACTGTTAACGTTTAACATAATGAGGTTCTGTTTATTCCACAACAATCGATAATCACCGGCGTAGCTCTGTCGGCTAAAGCGGTTGCCTACCGATCTGGAGTTGCGCTTGGGCGCGGGTTCGATTCCCGCTTGGGCTGATTACCGGATTGGATTTTTTCCGAGGTTTTCCCCGACCGTCAGGCAAATATCAGGTAATCTATGGCGAATTCTCGGTCTCATCTCGCCAAATATGATCTCACTATAACCAATCTCATCGACGCTAAATAGTTGATACAGCGTCGTTAAATAATTGAGTTAAAAATCGATACGACGTCAGGTGCCTTTTTTTCACTTCTGACATTACAGTTTGTTTTATGAAAGGGACACAGCGTTTACGTAGCAAAAATCGTCTGTCTAAAGTAATCTTGCTTGTAGGCTAATTGTTTACTAATAAATGTTTTGAAACTCCTCATAGGAAGTACATGGACTGAAATTTCATAGAACCGCAGAAAATTCTTGGGGATTGTTACATCTTTTCCACAGTTTTACTGCAACTTTCTTCGGTTGAAAATTTGCATTTTTTAAGTTTGGTGTTTTGCAGAATTTTAATGATTTTTTTAGTTGAGCAACACAATTTACAGTACGCTATGGTTATTAGGTAATTACTATTAGGTATTGTATTCGTATTGAGAGCATATGAATGTTCTTCCTCAGCTGTACTGTGAGGGACTGGAATTGTCTATCTGCAGACTTAGTAAAGAATGACCAATAACCACAAATATTAAAAAAAAAAAAAAAAATAGAAAGCTCGAGACCATAGAAACGTAGATTAACTTCTTGTCACAACACACTGCAACTAAAAGTTAGCTCCGAAACCTATATTACTTATGAGATAATCTGTATTTGAACCTTTTGTAATAGTAAGTTTGAAATTATTGCAAAACAACATATTTCAGGGGTAAAATTCACTTCAAATGAGTGTCACGCAAGAGAAATATTATTTGGAAGCATATCGTCGTTGTTCCTGCAAGAACTCGTATGTGACACATTTATCGATTTTCAGATTTTTGCTCTATTAAATAACTTAAATAGTGATACAGCAAATAATAAAATCTTCTATATATAATTATATTTCTTTCTTTCGAAAATGTAAGAATTCACAATCTCCTATACATCGCTGCCATAGAATGGATAAATGTGTCTTTTCTTCCTATAGAAAAATTTTATATTTTGCACGTAGAAGTTATTGCAGGAAAAACGACGATATGTATGTCATAACAGATACGAAAGTCAGAATTTACTATTTAAATCAGTAACAAGTCCTGTCCTCACACACATATCTGAAACAAGTGTTGTTTTAAAAAGTACTATACAAATATTGTGAACCCAAAAAATGGCGATACTTAGAAAAACAATAAGCAGAAAATACTTGATAAAGTACGAAATGAACAGATTCGACAGCTACGCAATATTCAGTCATTGTATTACTGAGTTACTACTAGTAGATGGAATGGAACAACCATGTATGAAAAATGAGTGAAAACAACTTTGGAATCCGCGAGGGATAACATCTAAGCAGGCAAAAGATTCCTGACAAAACCCAAAAAATAATGGGACGACCATAACCTAACAAGTCTGAAAAAGTCTCAATAATAGAAAAAGAAAAAGAATTTGACTGTTTCGACAACTGATAGGAGGCCAGATTTATACTCGAATAGATAAATGTTAATAAATCAAAGATAACAGCTTTATGGAGAAATGAAATATATTTTGCTTTGTGTGTCGTAAAGTATCTAGAAAACAATATTTTAGTTTCACGACATTGCAATTGTTACGTTACATTTTTATGTGCTTATTGTGAATGCGATTTTAGGATTTGATCGCCAATGCTGTGGATTTCCTAAGAGTGAGTAAATCTTAGGGTTTCCTATGCATTTGAAGTAATGGTAAAAATAAGCCACCGGCGTAGCTCAGTCAATAGGCACGTTTCGCTGCTAATCCGGAGATACACTTGGGCGTGAGATCTATTCTTACTTAGGCTGATTACGTGGTTGGAGTTTTCGAAGTCTTCCCATCTGAAATGTAATCTAATGGCTAATGTTCAGTCTTGCCAAATAGCATTATTCTTTGTCACCAATTCATCCACACTGACGGAATTATAAAAAATTGTAATAACGAAAAAATGAATGAAAAAACTATCGCCTAGAATTTACCTACTGTTCGCTCCTGAGCGATTGAAGAAAAATCCTCAACTTCTCTACCGATATTTGAACCTGTATTGTATTTTCGAGTTTCGTAGTTACAAGTAGGCCTAATGTTTCAAAGCTCTGACAGTTATTATTGTGTGTGATAAACATCAATTTCCAAATTAAGTAAGTTTAATAATATTTCTTATTAATTTTGTAACTCTAGATAAAGTTATTCCTACTTATTTTTTAATTTGCACTAAAACTCATTTTGTTCAATATCAGACTTAGAATACTCAAATAAAAAACTTACGATTCTAATATTTGAAATCTCACATCTCGGTACTGTAAGTCCTTCTATACTGAGACAGTAGTATCTTCAACTCAAGTATAATATATAAGTTATTATAGTATGTTAGTGTAGAGCAGCTGTTCCCTCTTCCCCCCCCACCTCGGTCTCTCTATGTGCGGTAACACACCAATTTCAACGAAAATCACTATTTTCATTTGTCGAAAGTGCACATTCTTTTTGTCACTGTTGTAGTCTGTACAACCCTGCTGTGGATCAACCATGGCGGTAAATATTGACCGTTCGCCGCCATCGAACGTTTCCATATATTCAATCCCACCTCTTTATAAAGCAGTTAAACACCGAACTTCCCATTAATGGAATCCGGCCCTTCCACTGAGCTAGTCAAAATTTGGGCGCGTTTGGACAATGGCTGGTCACATAACCCTCTACATTTTGGAAACGACGGCTAATGCACAATTCCAGCACTTCATCTATGTTCCAACAGTTTCAATATTGCTTGCAACCGTTGCTTGAGTGTTACAACGGCCCAAGTCAATTGGTCGAGCTTTTACATAATCACCGGCCGTGATAGGGTTGTCTGAACACGTCTTTATTTTCATGCCAAGGTTGCTTCCGATATGGAAAACTTACTATTCTTTTAAGGGAATTCTTAACTAATTCATACAGAGCTGTCAAAAGTTTCAGATTATATTTTGACAGTATTGATAGAACTTTGAAACAAAATGTAAGAATAGCAAGAAGAATGAAATTTGATAAAACGATAGCTGTACCTTTGTTTTTGTAGGTATAGTAATGAAACCTGGATATTGAGTAACAAAGATAAAAATTGAATACAGTTTACAGGAATTAAAGAAGAAAGAAAAATAACAAAATTGGGTCGTATAAAACTGAAAATATTATAAATTATTTACATATACATTCAATATATGATAAAGTTCAACAGTACACCATCTATAGGGATACCACTTTGTAAATGCAGTTGCAATGCGCATGCGCTAATCTCCCCTCCCATAGTTCTTGTTCATGGCGAACGCTGAGTTCGTAGGGAGTACAGTTGCGCCAAAGTGTAGTATAACATAAATAAATGAATAATAGTAATAGTGTTGTGTGTTTAAGTTATAACTAGAGTATTGGCATGTCTTTACGTGAGAAATATTGTTTGATCATCAACTCATGGATGAATATTCCCTGCGAAAAATGGTGAAATTATGTGAGCATGTGTGGAAAATATACGACAAATATTTTGACCAGAAGTGTACGGTTGAATCGGAAGTAAACAACGTAATCCAATGAGAGTCACGATAATAGAGGCCTAGTACCACCAACTTCGGTTAAGACACAGATTCTGATTTGTGATCGACGTCGGGGAATGCACAGAGGGGAACACGCAGTGAATGTGGGAGAAGGAAATGATTCAGGTTTCCGCCATAGCTGCAATTTTTCTAAGTGGTCTAGCTATAATTGGAAATAACATGTGTATATACGCAAGCCTATATATATATATTACATGTACACAAAATAGTTCCAGTGTTTTTTTTTGCCTTAAGATTAAGTTAAATGGAGAAGAACTACCACAAGACACTCATGTGAAATACCTAGGACTACACTTAAATGAACGTCTGACCTGAAAACAACATATTATAGCTAAAAGGAAGGAAGGAAGCCAAACTGAAATTATTGCAACTTAATTGGCTGTTAAACAAGCAATCTCCACACACTCTGGAAAATAAAATTCTAGTATGTAAATCAGTCATCCGAACACCAATCTGGACATATGGAATACAGTTGTGGGGCTCTGTCAGCAGCTCCAAATTGATATTCTTACAAGATTTCAATCGAAATCTATTCGCAGTATAGCCAACGCACCATGGTTTATATCCAACTTCACGTTGCATCGATATTTATTTCTTCGGATGAGAGCTCGCTTGCACTCGCCTCAGTCTTAGACTTTCTGTGCAACTCCTTATGTTGGGATAATTGTTGAAGTCCATTTAGAATTGTTCCTCCAGCGCATGATCATTGCATGGTGCCATCTGACTGGAGACCGTTCCTCCGTCTGCCTGTGATGTTTTTCTGCAGCCTCCCCAGATCGATGGCAATTCATGTGCCTGAATTTGCAGCATCCTCAACCAGAAAGCTATGCCGCCGTCGATTATACGAGTCTATCCCAGGAGGGAGCCACACTCTTCCGAGCTGACCGCAGTCCGCTTATTGAAGCCCCTGTAGCTTCTCTGGATATGTGCAGCTCCCGCAGACAGACGCCATCTGTAGGCGGATAGTGGAATCAGTTCGCTATGTTCTCCTAGTCAACCTGTGACTATTAAGGTGATTGATGAAGTGATACTAATGAAGGCGAAATGAATCCAAGGTCCAGCGTCGAAAGTTGTCTAGCAATTCTGCTTCGAATAGTTGAGGGAAAACCTCCGAAAAATTCCAACCTGGTAACTTTTCCCGACCAGGATTTGAACCCGGACCCGCTCGTTTCACGGTCAGGAAGGCTAACCATTATTCCACAGCGGTGGACCCACCGAGACTTACAAATTCCCAACATCAAAGAAGAAATCTCCTCTTACAGTAAACGTTATCAACAACGATTATACAATCATCAAAATCCTTCAGCCATCAACTTATTGGATAACAGCTACTCAACACATCCACTTCATCGCCATCGTATCTTAGACTTAATATCGCTTCCAGTAATAGAAGAGTTATGTTTTAGCTCTTAATTTATGTTACTTACATTTCTTCATATTTATTGTTGTTACAAGAACAGATTGTAAATAAACGGCTATATAAACAGTATATACAAAAATAATACATCTGATTTATGTGTTTGATTTTCTGTTACTGGTCCACATATAACCATACTGTGTAATTGAACTTCATTTGGAAACAAGGCAATGGCTTATCCAGAACACAGAAGGACTCGTAAAATTCCTGCACGTAATATTTTTGTTTTCATATTGAAAGACGGTGTCCGAGATATAAATTACAGTCTGTTAGTTTTCGATATGGTACGTTTTATTGTCTCAAGTTAAGATTTAGCACCTTGCTGATTCTATATCATGGGAACCCACCGTGTGTTTCAGTGTCAGGTAAGAAGATTGTTCGCATATTGATCTATACAAAGGTCAATCATGATGTAAATGAGATATCCATATTGTTTCAGGTAAAAGTATGGCATGAGACGGAGTCCATATCACTGGATATAAATGATGTGTTCTACCGAGTGGTTAGTCTCTCTGCCTTCCACCGTAGTGACCAGGGTTCTATCTCCGTCTGCATCATGAAGGAATTTGTGGTGGTGCGCGAGGGGTTTTTGTCGCGTTTCCCATTTTCTCTCAGCATTATTACCACCATTCCACCAATACTCCATAATCACCCTCACTCTGCGAGTAAGCTCTCCAGAAAAAAAAAATGAAAAAAAAAATGGCTGAAAGTTCTAACATACAAAATTCATTCATTTATTCGTAGTGTCCTGCCTAAGGGTAGTTCTTTCAATGCAAACCCAGTATTCTCCAGTCTTTCCTATTTTCTTCCTTCCTCTTTGTCTCCTAATATGATCCGTATATCTTAATGTCGTCTATCATCTGATATTTTCTTCTGTCCCAAACTCTTCTCCCGTTCACCATGCCTTCCAGTGCATCCATCAGTAGGAAGTTTCTTCTCAACCAGTGACCCGCCAATTCCTTTTCCTCTTTCTGATCAGTTTCAGCATCATTCTTTCTTAATGTTTAGGTGAGGGGTTTGGACTTTTTCCATTGCTGGTTGTCACAATCAAAAAATTAAGAAACAACGTCTCGAAGGGTGGTTCTCCCTTCGTCTTCAGGTGGAAGATGAAGGGAGAACCACCCTTCGAAACGTTGTCTTAATTTTTTGATTGTGACAACCAGCAATGGAAAAAGTCCAAACCTCTCACCTAAACATTAACAATCCACCATTGCTTTCCAACCGCTCATTTAGATCATCATTCTTTCTTCATCCACTCTTTCCAACACAGCTTCGTTTCTTACTCTATCTGTCCATTTCACATGTTCCATCCTTCTTCGTATCCACATTTCAAATGCTTATAGTACACCCCAAGTATTTGAAGCTGTCCACTTGCTCTACTGCATTATTTATAATTCGTAAGTTTACCTTATTTACTTTTCTTCCTATGATCATGATCTTCGTCTTGTTGGCATTTATCTTCATTCCATACTGCTCACAGCTGTCATTTAGCTCCAGTAGCATATCCCTTAGTATCATCTTCTCTTTTGCTAACAACGCCATATCATCAGTAAATCTTACCTACACAATGTGTTTAATAAATACTATTGTTAATTATGTGTCGTGTTAGTATGGACGAAATGGTTTTTGTCAATATTTATATTATTTAAATTGGACTGTTTGATCCTGTTTGATATAGATCAAGAACAAAATTTCGTATTTTGCCAAGGTTCATACCAGATTGTTGAGATGAGAAATAAAAAAAAGAAGATAATTGCACAGTGTTCTTGCATGTGTGTACATTGCTTCAGTTACATTTTGCACAAGTGTACTGTAGCATGATGTCATGCAACGCAGTGTCGGAGAATGAATTTTTTCTTTTGCACTTCCGTCACGCAGCGCATTGACTTTATTTAAGGAGATTGTTGGTTAGTTTTTGTATGAATCTTGTATCGTCCAAACTGTATATAACAGCATTTAACCATGCTGAATAAGTATAAAAAATATATATAGGCTTCGAATTTACGAATGTTACAAATTTATTCGAATGTTATCTCATAAAGAAACAGCTTTGTAATTTACATATGAGTGGACCAGAAAAGGAACAAACGTGGCTTGTTTTAACTAAATGGTGACATCAGCTGAAAGATACTGTACGCTTTGCGGTGTTGTACTCGTACAAAGCAAATATTTTACGTATTAGGTATTGAGGGAATGAGTTGCTGGAGGCCACGTGATATAATAATAATAATAATAATAATAATAATAATAATAATAATAATAATAATAATTAGGGACCGTACTTTGTCCCTCGAGGTTACTACAAGTTTGAGTATTAGTGGAGTATTTAAGTGAACGACGCGCGTGCATTTAGCAAGCGAAGTACTTGACTGATTGCTCACGCTACTCTTGGTTCGTCAAGTTGAGCAGAACAAAACATGGACCACTTTAACAATTACACTAATATTTACATTTAAATTATTTACACTTGGTACAATAGAATACCCAATTTTTACCCTTTACAATATCATAAAGAATGTAGGACTAGAATGATCAAACATTATTTACACTATTATGCACAGTGTTGTGTATTATAATCCAAGGTGTTTTATTTCATAATACTATTGCCTACTTATTTTGTAAAGAGTGTATAATAGCGTAAATATGTTTGATCAGTGTAAGCCTACATTCTTTGATAATGTAAGTAGTGAAAATAGCGCATTCTAGTGCACATAGTGCAAAGGGGCTGTCAGACAGTGACTACTTTCAAAACTCGATTGTGAAAAAGACTACATTTTTTCTCTAGGATATAATCTTTCTTTAAATATAACTTTTGTAGAATCTAGATTTCATTTTTAATATATCAATTCCTTTATTATGTTAATCATTTCCTTGGTTCAAATTATCATAATTAACACTAAATCGTAATTGTATAACTCTTATAATTACATGTAATTAAACATATCTACATTTTCTCTTATTATTATTATTATTATTATTATTATTATTATTATTATTATTATTATTATTATTATAATTATTATTATTAGTATTATTATTATTCCATTGTTTTCTGTATTGTTGTTATTTATATTTGCTATGTATTTTGTATGCTCTCACTTTGAGAGAGGAACATAGGTTAAGGGTGTTTGAGATTAAGGTGCTTAGGAAAATATTTGGGGCTAAGAGGGATGAAGTTACAGGAGAATGGAGAAAGTTACACAACGCAGAACTTTACGCTTTGTATTCTTCACCTGACATAATTAGGGACATTAAATCCAGACGTTTGAGATGGGCAGAGCATGTAGCACGTATGGGCGAATCCAGAAATGCATATAGAGTGTTAGTTGGGAGGCCGGAGGGAAAAAGACCTTTGGGGAGGCCGAGACGTAGATGGGGGATAATATTAAAATGGATTTGAGGGAGGTGGGATATGATGATAGAGACTGGATTAATCTTGCTCAGAGAGATCCATGGCGGGCTTATGTGAGGGCGGCAATGAACCTCCGGGTTCCTTAAAAGCAAGTAAGTAAGTATGTATTTTGATAGGCCTACTAGTTGAAATGAAGAGAAGGCCTCTGGCCGTAAGTCTGCTAGTAAAAATAAATAAATGTATGAATAAATAATTTAAGTTGTAAGAAAAATCATCGTAATATCAGTCTTTATCGCTATAGTGCATTGTGAATAGTATGCGGGGTCTAGTTTTTACTCATGAATAGAACGTCAACTGCAGCATAAACGAGATGCATGCGTTCCTTAATAGTACCTGTGACACGCGCCAGACATGACGTCACGTCAATATAGTCCATGCACAACTAAACTTATCTCCGTACACCCTGGATTATAATTTTTACTTGGTTATTTAACCCCTGACGTAATTAGGAACATAAAATCCAGACGTTTGAGATGGGCAAGGCATATAGCACGTATGGACGAATCCAGAAATGCATATAGAGTGTTAGTTGGGAGGCCGGAAGGAAAAAGACGTTTGGGGAGGCCGAGACGTAGGTGGGAAGATAATATTAAAATGGATTTCAGGGAGGTGGGATATGATGATAGAGACTGGATTAATCTTGCTCAGGATAGGGACCGATGGCGGTCTTATGTGAGGGCGGCAATGAACCTCCGGGTTCCTTAAAAGCCAGTAAGTAAGTAAGTAAGTAAATTACTATGTATTTTGATAGACCTACTAGTTGAAATGAAGAGAAGGCCTTCTGGCCTTAACTCTGCTAATGAAAATAAATAAATGTATGAATAAATAATTTAAATTGTAAGAAAAATCATCGTAATATCAGTCTTTATCGTTATAGTGCATTGTGAACAGTCTGCGGGGTCTAGTTTTTACTCATGAATAGAACGTCAACTGCAGCATAAACGAGATGCATGCGTTCCCTGATAGTACCTGTGACACGCGTCAGACATGACGTCACGTCAATGTAGTCTATGCACAACTAACCTTATCTCCGTACACCTTGGATTATTTTTTTACTTTGTTATTTAACGACGCTATATCAACTATGCGGTTATTTAGCGTCGATGGGATTGATGATAGCGAGATGGTACAGTATTTGGTGAGATGAGGCCGAGGATTCGCCATAGATTACCTGAAATTTTGCCTTACGGTTGAGGGAAACCTTGGAAAAAACACAACCAGGTGATCTGCCCAAGCTGTAATCGAACCCGCGCCCGAACGCATCTCCGGATCGACAGGCAAGCGTCTTAGCCGACAGAGCTACGCCGTTATTCAACGACTCTGTATCAACTACTGGGTTATTTAGCGTCGATGAGATAGGTGATACCGAGGATTCGGTATAGATTACCTTGCATTCACATTACAGTTGGGGAAAACCTCGGAAAAAAACCCAACCAGGTAATACGCCCAAGCTGGGATCGAACCCGCGCCCGAACGCAACTTCAGACCGGCAGGCAAGCGCCTTCATCGACTGAGCCACGCCGTGGCGGATTAGGATACGGTCCCTAGTAATAATAATAATAAAATAATATAAATAATAATAAATTATTGGCAAATGATTTGTAAGTATTAGATAGTGCTCTCACATACTCGTTTCTTGGTTTATTTATGTACCGGTATTTAAATATTCAGGTTTCCTTGATATTTATTTATTTCTGAAGGTAGAATAATAGTTCTCATAAGCGAAATTGTGGTGTTTTGTTTCACGACTGCTCTTTCAATCGCAAGTCATAATTACAACAAATGTCGATACCGAACTTGTTCTCTTCTGTAATTTGTTTTATTTCGTTTCTTATACGTCTACAATAATCGTAACGCAGTTTTCGCTAATAAATATTTATGTTTTATTTTCACGAAGCACTAAACTGAAGGTAATTGTAACAATCTGATTATTTTATTAAACCATATTTATTTGGGAAAAAGCTCTATTTGAAGAGAAAAACTATAATACACAAATAACGAAGAGATTTTGTTTCTAGGAACAAATGCTATCTCTTCATCTCTCTATTTCATACAACAAGAACTTTATTCATCCTCTATTTTAGCGAAAGGTTATAGTGTAAGATTGTCTGAAGTTTTCCTCAGACACTAGCAGGTAGTTGACCTCTTTATAGAACATTACCGTGTCAGCTATGCCCAACCTGCCAGCCGGATGGGGTGTTTCTTCCGCACTATACTCTGTGCCATAAACATCAATACTACGTCTTTACGTCTACACCATGCTCCTTATTAAGCGACGACATGAACAAAAACCTTTTGACTATTCAATAGGAGTTGTACAGCATTTTGTTGCATAATCATGGGGGTTCTTGACCTGGAATCTTTACGAAATGTCGTGTTGTACGAGGCTTAATGTAAAGTATTTTATGGAAACGAAACAGGAAATGTAAGCATATGAATTAATAGTAGCCTCAGATAAAGATGTCCATTGTAACTCATACTCTTTAACATGTGCATATTTGGATTTGTTACATTAACATAATTTTTTATTTAATATTAATAGTTAAGAAATTCTTATTGCCTATAGGTGACATAATTGCTATTGCATATTCAGACGCTGGATTGAAGATCACTGTACGTAACTCTACATACTAACCAAAACCTTATAACCTTTTAATATTTCAATTAGTACAACTAATTTACAATTCATTTTAATATATCAATATGCCTGGTAAATTATTAATAAGTATTTAATGAATTTCAATCTTAAGGCATATAAACTTGCAAATGTTTATTTGCTATTTAATAACAATATATGAACGTTTTCGCCGTTTAGGGCATCTTCAGATATAACAAAACATATTATCTGGACCTATAATAACATATTATGCAAATAACAAGGAAAATAGAGAACAATATATGTGGTACATGAAATTCATGAGCTTTATGTAGATATAACATGAAACAGGATGAATATTGAGATAATCTTTGAATTTGAACTTAGACTGGACGAATATTTTATTTTATACATATAGCTCATGTTACAATTAATATACAATGTTTAAAATTTGTCAATGATGTTAATTTTAAAATTTAAAATGATGATAATAAAATATTGAAAGTAATCATGGCTGAAAGTTGTCGTAAGTTACACGATAGTATGCGTAGTTGATGTTCTTGTGTTTTGTAATTATTTCGCTTAGAGAGGCCGTTGGCATTTGAATGAATGTTGTTTGACGTTGATGACTACTTTACAATTGATATACAGTGATTAAATTAGTCAATGTTAAAATTTAAATTTTATAATGAAGATAATAAAATATTTAGAGTAATCATGGCTGGGAATTGTCGTAAGTTCAAGATAGTTTTCGTAGTTGATGTCCGGCTGGCAGGTTGGTCAATTCCCAGCCATGATTACTCTAAACATTTTATTATCTTCATTATAAAATTTAAATTTTAACATTGACTAATTTAATCACTGTATATCAATTGTAAAGTAGTCATCAACGTCAAACAACATTCATTCAAATGCCAACGGCCTCTCTAAGCGAAATAATTACAAAACACAAGAACATTAACTACGCATACTATCGTGTAACTTACGACAACTTTCAGCCATGATTACTTTCAATATTTTATTATCATCATTTTAAATTTTAAAATTAACATCATTGACAAATTTTAAACATTGTATATTAATTGTAACATGAGCTATATGTATAAAATAAAATATTCGTCTAGTCTAAGTTCAGATTCAAAGATTATCTCAATATTCATCCTGTTTCATGTTATATCTACATAAAGCTCATGAATTTCATGTACCACATATATTGTTCTCTATTTTCCTTGTTATTTGCATAATATGTTATTATAGGTCCAGATAATATGTTTTGTTATATCTGAAGATGCCCTAAACGGCGAAAACGTTCATATATTGTTATTAAATAGCAAATAAACATTTGCAAGTTTATATGCCTTAAGATTGAAATTCATTAAATACTTATTAATAGTACAACTAAGATTATGATATTTCAAAGACAGTAGTTACGCGTTCTAAAGAAACTTAACTGGTTACCATCTTCAAGTACAATAACTTGTTAATTCTTGTTCAAAAGTATAAATGTTAAATAAAAACTAACAAAATATAATTTTATGTAGGAGAAAATAACTAGCTATGGAATCAAATTTTCGGGTGCGGGGCACAATGACCCAGCACTGCGAACTTTCACGAGAAACCTCAAGATAGGCGTATTCCCAAACCCACACCGGCTGACTACACAAAGGTTCGCTGCGTACCCAAGTTTCGAGCAGGCCATATGGAATAACGACGAAATGGAGAGAAATGTTGACGGAATGATGTAGTCCTAGATGTCTAATATGGGGAAACGAGAACATCACCGAGAAAAATCCCACTGCAAGTGCCAGTATGGATATTTCAATGAAAATTCTCAGTCCTGACCGGGACTCGAATTCGGGCCGTCTGTGTGACAGGCAGAAGGTCTGTCCACACACCCACCATAGGTGTCTAGAGTCTAACTAAACAACCCAAATAAGATGTTATAAATCAATGACAGTCCCTGTGTAACGTATGGAAAGCGACTCATACTAATAAACGAACAAAAAGGTATTCAGTCTACCGAAATATATTTCCTTAGGTTTATAGTTGAAGTAACAGAAATAAATGGTTACAGCACAGAAATAGGTTGGAAGATAACTGTATTTCAAATGCATGATGAATCGATGATATACATCGTGGGAGAAGAGTTCGCGAACAAAAGTAAGGGATGGATAAACGACAATAGAGAACATTTCACTAGGAAATGGGCAAACAAAATTTAATTTCAGGATCATAAATGATTATGATGATAATAATGATAGATGTTTTACGTAGAATTAATATGAAGGAGCTCAGTCTGCTTTTAGATTTATGTGACAAAAAAAAAAATATAGACGGGAGTGTAGATTTATGAACTGACAATTGAGCGAAAACTTTGGAAAAAATCCAGTTAGATTGCCATCCCTAGCGGAATTCGAACCCTCGCCCTTACACACCTTCAAATCAGGACACCAGTTTATTATTCCAGAGCTACTCCTGTGTCCTGTTATGTATTCCAGCTATAAACTTAAATCATTAGATTTAATATTGACAATAAAGTTTACCTGAAGAATGAAATATCGCTGATAGAAATAGTATTCTCTTATAATAAAGAACTCTTATATGAAAAACTATTGATAAAAGAAATATATGGTACGAGGGAGGGGAAAATTGGTCCCTCTACATTAAATCCCTGTGGCTGATGTCATCGGCACGAAATGTTTCAAGCGCACAAGATCGCAGGTAGGAAACATTTGTAAGTAAAAGCACGTTAACCGTAGCAAGGCTGGAGAAATATGGACATATGACAACGTCGATTTGCCACTTCAAAGTTGACCTCTGCAATATGTTTGTGTAGCAACATCAGCACTCAAAATATTGGTAGGACACTGAAATTTGATTCCATCATTAGTGTGAAATTGAAGACCAGAACTGACAACATTCCAAGTCCACTGAAATAAGTTGTTTAGAAGAGCAAAAAAAAACTACGTAGTCTTGCCATATAAGAGCATTGAAATAATTTAAACACAGGGTTATAGTCGGACTTGGGATATTCTTTTTTACAAGGTGGTAACAAAACATAATATATGTCGGATAAAAAGTCAAATTCGGTAAATTTTGGAATTGAGATGTTTATTAATTCAGATTTTCAATTATTATCCGTATTTACAATTTTTTTTTAATAATAGAAAGATGTAAATTTGTTGGGAAATTTACGGGCACTGGTATTTTGGTGTTGTGCAATTAGACGTAGAAGCTCCATACGTGTTCAAAAAATTGTTCTGTAAACAAGAAAATAAAGATGACAGTGAAGATTTGCAGCAAAGTTAAATATTTTGATTTTAAATTAGTGTTATGCAGCAGGATAACAGAACCTAGCAGGTACCCGTCACATGTTCACAAATTTCTGTAGAAATACAAAAGTTGGATGAAAGTAGGCCTATATGTAATTCTTGATGCGAAAAATAATGAGCACGAATATTCCGGTGTGGGATTTGTTTCCTGTACTAGGATGAAGAAATACTGTACTACATGTTCATTGTTCCATAACTGCTCAGCGCTGATGTCGCTACTATCGTTGTATACAAGACATCGTAGGTGATTGATTATGGATCGCGGAACATTATGGGGATCAAAACACTCTAGGAGAGGGATGACGCACTCTGCTAGTTCGTGGAATTAACGCCGGTCAATTTACAACGAACAGGTAGTAAGTAATTACAGATTTCAATGGTAACAAGAAAATATAGGCTACTGAGCGAGTTAGCTCAGACAGTAACGGTTGAGACTCGCATTTTGGGAGGTCCTGAGTTCAAATCCCGTGGCCGCCAGCCTGGATTATTTCATAGTTTCCCTCAGCCACAAAGGCAAATGCCGGATTGGAAATTTTCATACCATGATTCATCAGCACCTCGACCATCAATATCAAACTTTAATAAAAATCTAAAATCAGTTAATGAACACAAGTCATCTGTAACACACGACAATAGAAACAGGAAAATCAGCAATAGTAAAAGCGACCCACTGAAATATATCTAAAGATCCTACACATGCGGTATGACTATAATTGCTAAACTGTGTATAAAGAAACTTAACATTTGCATGTATATTTACAAAGAAAAACGATCGACAGGAATATTCCCATTAGGAATTTGTGTTGTAAAGTAAGATAAAGGAACGCAATAGGCATAAGTGTTTACAGATTTCTGAGTTAAATGTAAATTTAGATAATATTAAATAATAATGATAATAATGATGATGATGATAATGATAATAATGATGATAATGATGATAATAATAATAATAATAATAATAATAATAATAATAATAATAATGGTTTATTTATTGTGCATTTAGTAGAAAAATAACCGGAAATTTTGGTGTAGAATTTTTGTCGCTCAGCTGAATGAAGGAACACAGTAATTTTTTTCAAACTTGACGTAGTTGAATATTTATTACGAAAAACCCAATCGACACGAATATTCTGATTATGGAATGTGTGTTTGACAGCAAGATGAAATAACACGGCAGAATTTAAACATAAGGCTGAAAAGTTTCTATATCAATTGGTAAATATTAATGTGAATGAATGTTTACTATGGAAAATAATCAACACGAATATTCAGATGTGAATCAAACTAAATGGTTATAAACTTCTATAGCAATGGGACATATAGATGAGAATGTATATTTAGTATGAAATAACATGGGACTTGGGCAGCTGGATGTGGGAAACTGGGACTATAATATATTAAAAATTCATATTGCAATGGTAAAACGTAGCAGGGAATGCAGTTTGTTAGCAGAATAACCAACACAGATAATATAATAGAATTAGTGTTGTGGAGCAGGGTGTGGATGATTTGCGTGACCGTCCCTCCGAGGCGCCACGTCAGCACTATTTCGGAGGTGGATAGAAGGGGTGGGAGCTCACCGCAATGGCATATTGCGGAACCGGCTTACTCCCTAAATCCCATTGTTACACTCCGTGCCCGTTTGATTGTTAGTGTGATTAAACTTTATTGTCAAATCCAGTGCCGATTTGACACGATGCAATAGCAATAGTAACAGCACTAATTTGTTACGATCACACTACTCTTTCGTGGTCGAATATTGGTGCTAGCGGAGGATGAAAGTCACATCTAGTTAATAGAATTTAATGGCAATGACGTTAGTGCAATTAGGAATTAGTTTTAAATGTGCCCAGGGCCGGATTTAGGTATAGTGACGCTCCTGGGCAGTGCTAAAATTTGCTGTCCCCCACCTCCCACAGACAACTTATGAACAGCTATTATACAAGTCAGGTTTAATTTAAATTAGTTTTAATTGAAATGTTACAATTCAGAAAAAATAAACTACTGGACTCAAAATACATGCTTCTTACTTGTGAATTATAAAGATTTCCTTCGCACTTTCGTTACAGAGAAAGCATTCACGATGTCATCAAGTCGATTTGACGGAGCACATCAGGAAACATACGAGTATTCAAACTTACTCATTGTGGAAACAAAATTGATTTGTGAAAGGCAGGCTGTGACTACTTTTTACTTTTTAACTTCGCTCTAGATTATGCCATTAAGAAAGTTCAGGATAACATAGAGGGTTTGGAATTGAACGGGTTACATCAGCTGCTTGTCTATGCGGATGACGTGAATATGTTAGGAGAAAATCCACAAACGATTAGGAAAAACACGGAAATTTTACTTGAAGCAAGTAAAGCGATAGGTTTGGAAGTAAATCCCGAAAAGACAAAGTATATATTATTATGTCTCGTGACCAGAATATTGTACGAAATGGAAATATAAAAATTGGAGATTTATCCTTTGAAGAGGTGGAAAAATTCAAATGTCTTGGAGCAACAGTAACAAATATAAATGACAGTCGGGGAGGGAGGGTATTAAAGGCAGAATAAATATGGAAAATGCCTGTTATTATTCGGTTGAGAAGCTTTTGTCATCTAGTTTGCTGTCAAAAAATCTTAAAGTTAGAATTTATAAAACAGTTATATTACCGGTTGTTCTGTATGGTTGTGAAACTTGCATCTCACTTTGAGAGAGGAATAGAGATTAAGGGTGTTTGAAAATAAGGTTCTTAGGAAAATATTTGGGGCTAAAAGGGATGAAGTTACAGGAGAATGGAGAAAGTTACACAACGCAGAACTGCACGCATTCTATTCTTCACCTGACATAATTAAGAACATTAAATCCAGACGTTTAAGATGGGCAGGACATGTAGCACGTATGTGCGAATCCAGAAATGCATACAGAGTGTTAGTTGGAAAGCCGGAGGAAAAAAGATCTTTGGGGAGGCCGAGACGTAGATGGGAGAATAATATTAAAATGGAATTGAGGGAGGCGGGTATGATTGTAGAGACTGGATTAATCTTGCACATGATAGGGAGCGATGGCGGGATTTTGTGAGGGCGGCAATGAACCTGCGGGTTATTATTACGAGTATTTCTTACTACGATAGGAAGTATAAATTAAATTAACAGAATAAACTCCAACTCTTTACGGAATAAACTTTCCATATCGAATTATGACTATATAGTGCACATACCGAAAAGTGATTGAATAATAATGTTGATATATTATAATGGAAATGTAACTGAGAATTGTGGTTACTATTCATAGCGATAAATAATAAACACACATCCAATTTGATTTTCAACAATGCATTCTTATTTATACAAGCAGTTAAATTTAAGCAGTTTCATAGTATAATAACGTGATACCATAACGGCATTACAATATAATTATGCAACTGCACACTTTCCTTTTACTCTCGCAGCTCGCAGCGGCCACGTCAATGCGATAACAAAACAATATCCGACTTCAACAAGGTGTTCAGAAAAGATTTACCAACAAGTGTTTTAAAAACAAAGTTCACTGTAAAATGAACATGGAAAAAGGGGAAAAAAAAACAAAGAAAGGAAGAAAGCAAGAAAGAAAGAAAGAAAGAGCTACAGAGAATGCCGCCCTTCTGGAAATTGCCGCCCTTCTGGAAATTGCCGCCTTCGGCTGCCTAGGCCTAAATCCGGCACTGAGTGTGCCCTGAATTTCTGTTCCTGAAAATACTACCTTAAAATAATTATCGTTTCAATTATAATTTTATGAAGGCTGTTAACACAATATTATTTTCCTGTTTTAGGATAATTTTTCGTATGCTTGTTTTAGGATAATTTTTCGTACTCTTTGTGAATTTACCTTTAGACTATAGGTACTCTTGTCTTGGAGCTTGAAATTATACGAGACACACTGTATTATTCGTCTCTGAGACATGTAGCATCACATCATGTCTTAGATGGAGTTCGAAATCAAGACCGTATGGAATCTACGTATTAAATTACACACGACACATGAGCAAGCTTCTAAAATAACTATATTACAATCTGTGTTGTCTCACAAACCATGTGGGTTTTTTTATTATCGGTTATTTTATGACGCTTTATCAACTGCTATGGTTATCTAACATCTGAGTGAGATGAAGGTGATAATGTCTGCGAAATATGTCCAGGGTTCAGCGCCAAATCCCAGCATTTGCTCTTAATGGGTTGAGAGAAAACCTCGGGAAAAATCTCGGTAACTTGTCCTAACCAGTTTTTGAACCCGAGCTCGCTTGTTTTCAGTCAGATACGCTAACTGTTACTCCACATCGGTCGATGGAACCATGTGTAGTGTTTATGTCACATCACAGAAATCATTCTACATATCAGTCTAGTATTGTTATTATTGTTATTTAGTCAGCTGTTCAAAGACAGGTCAGAACCTCACCAATGATACCAACAAGCACCACTTATAAGGCAACTAGGCCAAGAGATAATGGGGAAGGGTGGCTAGTTTTTATCTCTCCTCTATTGCCTACGTCGCCGATTAGCTACATATTATACTACTCAGACTTCAGATGCATACAAACAATTGTTCTTCCTCTGACACATATCGTCAACTGAGATATGTTTGACAGTAGAATGTATATATCAACCAAAACCTCAATCAGAGGATATAGTCTAGTTATCTAGTACACAGGGTTGAAATTGTGTGAAAAAATTCGAGGTCAAGTACTCATGATGATAGAATGCCTAAGGAAGAAGAATAAAGAAAGAAATGAAAAAAATTGGCAAAGAAATGTGACAATGTCAGAGTCTTTGTTCTCCTGTCAAGAGGTATAGTCTTATTCACCGGGACAGGAAGAGTTGAAGGTTGCTTCCAATTAGGAATACATTAGGGTCCAAGCGACGTGAACTGTTGAGAGAACGGAACAAGTTGCACAATGATGATCTTCAGTCACACCGTCACAGAACTTGAGCAGGAATGTTAAAGTGTGTGTCACCAGGAAGTGGATGTTTGTTTTGTTGTGTTATGGACATCATGACTCTGTTTTCGTCTACTTAAATGAAGATCATGAATCCGTGGTCCCTGCCTGAAACATTTTTTTATCAATTAGCAAGAAATGCTGCAAATACCTGCCTTTTTCCCTCCACTATGGTTTTATTATTTTGTTGTGCAGAATGCAGAGTGCACATTACGATGTAGTAAAAACTCAATTTCTAGAGTTTCATGGAAATACACATTTTCAGCATTCTGATTGAGGTATAAAAGCGATTTTTGGAATATTGTCTTTCTATCCATCTGTGTAAATGTTTTCTTCTAAACTGCTGGATGGATTTAGTTTATGTTCAATAGGTACGAATTAATTCTCACGAGAAATATTCCTCAAAATATGAGCCCTCATATTATACAACACCACTAGGACACAGAAAGCAGGGAGGTAGAGCTTTCCATGCTCTTTCAACCTCAAACTAGACCCCCTATTACACTTTCAACACCAGAAAAAGACCTGGTACTTAATTTCATAGGACTGTTATTGGATCCTGATTTAGTCTACAAGAAGAAAATAGGCCTACGCACGTGCAATATAATAATTTCCACCACATAACACTGGAATATTTGGCTCCTTTATGTAAAACCGTACAAGGTGACTAACTAGAATGGCCTACAGGCTATTTTCTTCTTTATTTTCACCTGAACGTTTACATGCTTACCATTTGAGAAATCTGGTCACACTTTTTGTTAATGCGATGACGTCATCAAGCGCTTTAGCCATAAGAGCCACACTACAGTATTCCACTCTGGCTGGGGTATACACAGTACATTTAATAACTTAACGAAATATTAGTCTTAATTTTATTATAATAAAAATATTCATACACAAATGGATTTATTAATAAATACGGGGAGTATAGAGACGAAAATAGTTCATTTAACATAATTTAATTCTGAAATATGTAACTATTCTATTAATTTTCAAATGAATGTAATTATTATCTGTAATGACATTATTCATTACAATATCAAACAACTCATTGGCGTCGTATCATTTCGACTATCATTGCATTGTTGTCCCGAGACTACAGTAGATCCCTTGGAATGAAAAGCAATTATGAAGCAATTAACGAGAAGGCTCCATCATGTTAAATTTAAATGCTGGGAGTATAAAGTTAGAAATGACAAGAAATACCAACATTTTATTTTTCATTCCAAACATCCTTACAATTTCAACCATGTTCACAATAACAATCACGAACAGCATATAATGCACGTTTCATCATGCAATAATTACAGGGATTAGTCGGATCCTTTGTCAGTTGTTATTTAATTGTGTAAGGAATATTATCAGATGATTAATAGAGACTTAATGTTTCTAAAATTATCTGTATCAGAATAATAGTTATTAATTCAAATCGGAAACTTTTTAGAAAATAATTTAGAGTTACGTAGGCTATAAAGTGCTACTTATTATGATTAACTTAAAGGTACACGGAACCAAAGAGCTCACGTTGAAACCTACCGTCAAACAACGCGCACAGTTACAGTAGATCTTCAGAGTAGAGTGACAATTAACATATAAAATAGCTACCCATATTAACTATAAGGATGTGAAAACTTTCTTGGAATGTAATTTCTTTGGAAAGAGAAGTTGAATTGGTATTCTGCGTACCAACTCACCTGACATGCCCGGCATGTTCTGCGCTAGTTGAGTGAGCACTATCTACTTTGATGTATGTATGTATGTATGTATGTATGTATGTATGTATGTATGTATGTATGTATGTATGTATGTATGTATGTATGTATGTATGTATGTATGTATGTATGTATGTATGTATGTATGTATGTATGTATGTATGTATGTATGTGTGTATGTATGTATGTATGTATGTGTGTATGTATGTATGTGTATTCATTCATTCATTCATTCATTCATTCATTCATTCATTAATTCATTCATTCATTATCTTCCATAGATCTTACATAAACAATGAAGCTTTAAGATGTGGAACAAGTCAAAATTTTACAATATTACAATAAAATTACAATTTTTACAATATTTTACAATTTTTACAGTTTTACAATGTAGTAATTTTCTACAATAATGAGGTGAGGTCCGAGGATTCGCCAAAAGATTACCCGGCATTTGTCTTTTGGTTGGGGAAAACCTCGGAAAAACCCAACCAGGTAATCAAATCAAAGGGGGAAATGAAGTGATGCCGAGGACTCGCCATAGACCATCCGGCTTCAGTCCCACGGCTGGGGAAAACCTCGGAAGAAACCATTCGATTAGACCAGCGATATTTTACAACTTGATTAACTTATTATTCCCAGAACATGAATTTTACCAGCAATCGAAAAGTATTGGAATAATTGAATAATTTGAATAAGGAAAAAAATAATTTCCTTCCCAGGCAGGATTCGAACCACGAAAGTCTTAGTTACCAGTCTATCGTGCTCTGGAATGAACAAGGCTCTGAAATCAGTTACAAGGGTCGGTCCGGTTTTTTTTGCCACTACTGTATGTATGTGTATGTGTGTGTGTGTATGTATGTATGTATGTATGTATGTATGTATGTATGTATGTATGTATGTATGTATGTCATATCTGCAGTAGTATACAGTACATTAGCAGCGATGTGTTTACTTCCAACAGCGTAGGAAGTAACGGAAATCAGAGAATGTATCTCTTCGACTTTATGAATCGACATAGAGAGAGAGAGAGAGAGAGAGAGAGAGAGAGAGGAATGCAGAAGGACATTGGCAATATTACAATTTACATACAATAATTACTTTTAATTACTGGAAAAATAATATAGACTTAATGAGAAGTGCTTACAATAAGCTTACGTATACTGGGGTCACGTTACGTTATCCTTATTATGAGTAGGGTGGATGATCAGGGAATAAGACAGGAATACATACCAGTTCTACACAACCCCCAGCTTATTAAATGATGCGATGGTTTATTTCTGCAGGTCGTCATCAACACGTAGTGATTGAGCGAGTAATAAGACGGTCGGTAAATGAACAAGATGTGGATAGAAAAGATGAATATAAACTCACAGCAGTAAAGCATAGACTCGGGTTGCACTAATCAGATTTGCAATGTTCTTACCTCACACGTGGATTCTTGGAGTTCCGTCTGTCTTTTCCAACACAGTAGTTCTGCCTGCCTTTCTTAAAGCTTCGTTCTGAGAAATATAATATCAATATTTACAAACGTCACAAACGAATTCTTATATACTGTGACAGCTCTGTATTCACAATAAAGTTAATATCAGTAAATAAAACAGATAAGGAAAACGAATTATGGAAGTAAAAAAGAGAAAATGGAAGATGAAAAGAAACAGAAGCAGTGAGGAAAAGTAAGAGTAGGAAATAAAAATATTTCAAGAGGAAAAGGTTCGGAGCTGCGCTCAGTCGTGGGTTTAAATCGTGCTTGGACTGATTACTCTGTTGTGTTTTTCTCCTAGGTTCTCTTGAACTGTAAGTCGAATATCTGATAATCACATGGCGAATCCTTGGACTCATCTTGCCATATACCGTCAGAAATTCCATCAAGTATAGATAATCTAGCAGTTGACGGCAAGTCGTTAAATAAATCACAAACTAAGAAAAAAGATCAATGTAGGAAAGAAGCGGAGAAGTGACAGAAAGGAACACGAATAGATACAAATTACAAAATACGATTAGTGGAAAAGAAAGAAGGGAAGAATGAGTATGTGAAAAAAGGAAGCGAAATAGAGAAATACAGAATGAAAAGACATAATAAACGGATGAAGAAATGAGTGAACGAATCATTCATTCATTCATTCATTCATTCATTCATTCATTCATTCATTCATTCATTCATTCATTCATTCATTTATTCATTCATTCAAATTTATCAATAGAAAAATTAAGTTTAACAAAAAGAATGATAATAAGAGGAAACATAATGAATGCAAATAAAGATGGTCATCATAATCATCATCATAGCCTACATCAAGAATTAGATAGACCTTTCGGTCCATTCCTTCAATATAATTATTTTACTCACGTAATCTTTTCAAAAGCGACTCAAATTTATCTTTACTGTAGGACTAGCCTATACATTAAGTCAGCCTTAATTTTATTATTCTGGTGTTCTGTATCTTATTCTATATCTTTATTTTGTAGTTGCAATTTATTCGATGCTCATATTTCTTTTATGATCTAATAATGTGTGAATCAGTGAATAAAAATAACAAAACGTGACAGAAGAAAAGAAGAGAAAGGAAGAAAAATATGAAGAGAGAAAATAAAAGTAGAAAAGCGAAAAAAAATTATTTTATTGAAAGAAAATTAAAGAAATAGAGTTAGGAAGAGACAAAGTGGTGGCTCAGTGGTAAAACACTAACTTCGCATTCGCGAGGTCTCTGGTTCAAACCCCGGCGTCGACCAACCTGATCAGTTTTTTTTTTATTTATTTTCCTTGTAGGGCAAATGCCGGGTTGGTGTTATCCTTACCGCGAAACCGAAAAGTTCATTTTCAGTTAAAAAATAATAAAATCGAAATAGAAATGACCAGAAAGCCGACTACACAACTGACTCTGGCTGTCGATCACCACATTTCGAAAGCAGTACAGGAAGGCGACTACGCAAGTAAGGCCACCTGTCTGTGACAAAGTGAACTGAACACTACTAAGTTTCACCCTAGATCATATATGTAACAGATAACTCCTCGCTACGTTAAAATCGGCAGCACTTTGAAGATAACAACCGCCAGGATCGCCACCCGTCCGCCGTAAACGAACACGAGATGGCAGCGCAGTCGCTAATGCAATTCAAATGGGAATGATGACGTGACTCCTTATGTAACAACTAGATGGCAGCGTAGTTAACCTGACAAAAGTTGTTAACCTCAAAGCCTATAAGCCCGACATATCTGTTACATATATGATCTAGGGTTTCACATACTACTCCAAAAGATGTCGCGATATGACCGTAGTTATTAAAGCGACAATAAATAAATAGAACTAAGAAAGAGATAAAGTAAAGAAACAGAGGTAACGATGGAAATAAGAAAAATTAGAAAAGAGAAAGAAGAGGAGTTATTGATGGAAAACGTAGAGAAATAGGAGAATGAGACAATTATTTGAATAACATGGAGAAGAAACGATGAAAGAGTAATGGAATGGAGAAAAATTCTCTCCGGCGCCGGGATTTGAAACCGGGTTTTCAGCTCTACGTGCTGATGCTTTATCCACTAAGCCACACCGGATACCCACCCCGGCGCCGGACAGAATCGTCTTAGATTAAGTTCTAAATCTTGGGTTCCCTCTAGTGGCCGTCCTCTGCACTACGTCATGCACCTCAGCACATGTGTGGACTTTAGTCCTATGTTCATAGACATCTATGACGTAGTGCAGAGGGCGGCCACTAGAGAGAACCCAAGAGTTGGAACTTAATCTGAGACGATTCTGTCCGGAGCCGGGGTGGGTATCCGGTGTGGCTTAGTGGATAAAGCATCAGCACGTAGAGCTGAAAACCCGGGTTCAAATCCCGGCGCCGGAGAGAATTTTTCTCCGTTCCATTACTCTGTCATCGTATGATGACGCAGAATATCTGCATGGAAATATCATATGTACTTCGGTACATTAAAATAATGTATATGGAGAAGAAAGAACAGGTAAAGAATAGAAATGATACAGCGGAAGTAAAGGAAAAAGAGTAATAAGCTGGATAAAACGAGGATGCAAAAGTGAATAAGTGCGTAAACAAGAGAAAGAACATTCGAAGAAAAGAAGTGAACTTTAGATACCAGGAAGTATAAACAGATGGGACGATACAAAAGAGAAAATAAAGAAGAAACATATAATGCAGGAGGGAGGGAGTTAAGACAGAACGGATGAAATAGAAGAGGAAAAATAAAGCTGACAGAATGCAGGAAACTGTGAACGCACTACTGTAGTATTCTAGCACACGTTGATTTGTTTTATGTATCTGGAGAGCCCGCAGGATACAGATCCTCCTCCAACTTCTTCGTCTCCATGGTGACGCGGTAGGATGCGGGAAAGCCAGTCAATCAGTTTACTAGAGTAACGACTAACGCTGTACTATAGCCTACGATGGAATTCGCTCCATACGGGTAGAAATAATTAATGAAGGGGGTCGAGGTCAGTCAATTTACAGAGGCGCTCATGTTCCATTCATAATGCGGCAACTGCATCATTTAATGGTGTACTGGGTTCGAGGGCCCGTCCTTGGTTATGCGTAGTATTGTTGATTTAATGCGGATCAGTGATAAAGCAATGATGTATCGTGGAATTAAAATAGCCGTTCGCTTAGGTATGAGACATACATTCATATGTACTTCATATCATTAGTATCAATTACAATTTTCTAGAAATATGTAAAACTAAAGTTATTGAGATTGGAAAGCAGTTGTGGATATTATTATTGTTATTGTTATTGTTATTATTATTATTATTATTATTATTATTATTATTATTATTATTATTATTATTATTATTATTATTATTTACAAGATTATGTCTCGTGACGAGAACATCATACGAATTGGAAATACAAAAATTTGAAATTTATCATTTGAAGCGGTGGAAAAATTAAAAAATCTTGGAGCAACAGTAACAAAAGGGGAGGAAATTAAACGCAGAATGAATATGGAAAATGTCTGTTACTATTCGGTTGAGAAGGTTTTGTCATCCATTCTGCTCTTAAAAAAACTGAAGGTTAGAATTTATATATAAAACAGAAACTCAAACACCACAAAAAATATAATAGAAAAAAATATCATTAGTGTTAATAATTTAACAAAAATATTGGTTTTGTAAACTAAAAATAAGGAATACCTTTTAAAACTTCAGAAAAAAGATTATATCTTTTCATTAATTCCCAAAACTAATATTTTAAAGAAACTACTTTCTGACATTAAAAATATTACCGGTTCTTCTGTATGGTTGTGAAACTTGGACTCTCATTTTGAGAGAGAAACAGAGGTTAAGGATGTTTGAGAATAGGTGCTTAGGAAGATATTTGGGGCTAAGAAGGATAAAGTTATAGGAGAATTGAGAAAGTTACACAACGCAGAACTGTACGCATTGTATTCTTCACCTGACATAATTAGGAACATCAAATCTAGATGTTTGAGATGGGCAGGGCATGTAGCATGTAGTATACATATAGAGTGTTAGTTGGGAGGCCGGAGGGAAAAGATCTTTGGAGAGGCCGAGACGTAGATGGGAAGATAATATTGAAATGGGTTTGAGAGAGTTGAAATATGATGGTAGAGACTGGATTAACCTTGCTCAGGTTAGGGACCGATAGCGGCCTTATGTAAGGGCATCAATGAACTTCGGGTTCCTTAGAAGCCATTTTTAAGTAAGTAATCTAATAGCCTACAGTTCTGAATAATACTTCAATTGTTGGGAATAATTAGCTGTTAATGAACTTGAGAATTGACCTAGATTAAGTGTTGGAAACAAGTCTAAAAATGTTCTTAGATGAAACTCTCGCTATTTATTTCTGTCATGAGTGTATCTTGCATAAAGGAGAAAAGAGAGCTAAGATAGCTGTCCTGTGAGTTAGTCAAACAGTACTAAAAGCTCTCTAGTATTTGTATTTTTGAGTTTAAGCTTGTCTGAGAATGTTACAAGAGCCTCTCCTACCTGACATATTACAATAACGTCACTCTTGTATGAGTATCGGATCACATCAGAATAGAATGTAACGAGTGTACTGATCACCTCGTCTTAAGTGGAGCTCGATCCTCCTTTATGGAACCGTAATCATTTTGTGACTACTCCAAGAGTCACTTATAAATGGATTTTCCGACTTAGAAACAAAATTAAAAAGAATTTTCCTATTGCGAAACATTCCCAGATAGAAGCAGGTGAAAAGTTTTATAAGCTATTCACATTACATTACAAAATAATTTTTGACTCCTAGCAAACCTCCCTGAACATTAACTATTTACATATAAGTTAAGAATATGAATAGAATAGAATTATTATCGATCTATGTCGTGTTTGACTCAACGCAGAAGAGACAGCTGACAAGAAAACATTCTGATGGGAGCAGATAAAAAGTTATTTTCTTCTTCCAACATGTTAACTATGTCAAAACAAGTGCTTATACAAATTTTGGCCTTTACTAAATAGTTTCTGCGTCATTTTTCGTGTTATTTTCCAAACGGCTAGAAATACTTTAAATCTCTGAAGTAACTCTTGAAGAAATCATTAACCCTTTCAATATAGTGTATATGCTGAGAAATTACTACTGATCGTGGGGTATCAAACTATTGGAATGGGCAGCTTTCAAATTGCTTGAAAGGAAAGGACGTGATTTAAAATTCAGCATAGAACATTAATGCTTTTGTTGTCAATGCAATTACCTATGTTTTCTTAGCTGATCCTATTGCACGGAACTTCCACAGTTGTTCATCTCGTGTAGGCTAAAGGAATCCCTAAATAATATATTAGTGTAGATCCTGCTCGAAATATGGAAACTTCTCGGTAAATAAAAATTGGCGAAAATAAAATACTGCCTTACACGTTACTCGTATAATAAGTAGTTTTCCCCTCCAGTCTATTCCTGTGCTGTCCACATAAATAATCAAAGCAATGGCTTCAAACCTCAAGTTGTGACTCATATTTGGGTCACGATATTTTTACATAATGTCACGAAGATGTTTTGTGTCGAGAAATTCATTATTTACAAAATGTTATTGAACTTTTGTTAATTTATTTGAACTTGTGCTACCTTTGCAGATTTTAATTATACAAATATTTTCGTTCAACTTACAAGATAAACATGACACTACTTTTGTATTAGGCCTAAATATGGCTATGTTCTGTTATACCTTTGGTGTGTTACATATTCACGCTTGTTAATTATTTGTATCAAGATAAATTTGAGTTCTTTGAAGTCATTATGTAAAGAGTGTTGGCTGTTAATGTCTCCGAATGTGGTAATTCAGACATCACAGACTGTGGCCATGCTAAGGACTTTATTTATATAGACTACAGTATATTACATATTTAAATAGAAGAATAAATGATAAATCAGTGAATAAGTAATAAATAAATGAATAAATAAACCAATGAATGAATAAACAAACAAATGAATAAAAGAATGAATGAATAAATAAGTAAATAAAATAATGAATGAGTGAATCAATCAATCAATCAATCAATCAATCAATCAACAAATGGCAAAGTGAATCAATCAATCACTCAATAAATGAATAAAAATGCATGAATCAGTAAATGACAAAATGAGTAAATAAATAAATAGTAACTAAATAAATAAAGAAAAAAACAAAGAAATAATGAAATAAAGAAATATAGAATCAAATAAATAAATAAATAAATAAATAAATAAATAAATAAAAAAGGATAGAAGGATAGATATAAAGAAATAGGTCTAAAGAAAGAAGGGAAGAAATAAAATAACAGATTAAGAAAGAAGTAAAGAAATAGGTCTAAAGAAAGAAAGAAATTAAGAAAGAAATAAAGAAGTAGGTCTAAAGAAAGAAAGAAAGAAAGAAAGAAGGAAAGAAATAAAGAAACAAATTAAGAAAGAAATAGGTCTAAAGAAAGAAAGAAGAAAAACATTAATTAATTACGAAAAAGATCTAAAGAAATAAATAAATAAGGAAGGTAGGAAAGAAATAAAGAAATAAATTAAGAAAGAAATAAAGAAATGGGTCTAAAGAAAGAAATAAAAAATAAAGAAATTAAGAAATAGGTCTAAAGAAATAAGTAAATAAATAAATAAATTATGAAGTAGGTCTAAAGAAAGAAAGAAATAAAGAAGGAAGGAAAGAAATAAAGAAATAAATTAAGAAGGAAATAAAGAAATGATCTAAAGAAAGAAAGCAGAAAAGAAATAAAGAAATAAATTAAGAAATAGGTGTAAAGAAAGAAATAAATAAAAAAGGAAGGAAACAAATAAAGTATTAAATTAAGAAAGAAATAAAGAAATGGGTCTAAAGAAAGAAGTAAAAAATAAAGGAAAAAAAGAATAAATCAAGAAATAAATTAAAAAATAGTTCTAAAGAAATAAGTAAATAAAGAAATAAATTAAGAAAGAAATTGAGAAATAGATCTAAAGAAAGAAATAAAAAATACAAAAAGGAATAAATAAAATAGTTACGAACCGCTGATTAAAGATTGCTACAATCCTATTGTAAAATAATATTTTCGTATGAAGCTGTCTAAACGCTTATTCCGTACTAAAAAGCAGATTTCTGTTGTGGACATTTTACACAGAGCTTTAAGAATGTATAGATTTTTTTATGGTAAACTTCAGTATATTTGTCTGAACTGTCGTCATTTAAGAATATTCGTTAGCATCATTTAATTTGTAATAAATACCACTGTCTAATGATATTTCAATGCTTGAATCATATACTGTACTATTTCATAAGTAAGAGCCTTATTCATAATTGATTGGAACCGCTGCTGGTTGGTATAAAGCTTATCGGTAAATTAATATTGCCTCTTAAACGACATATCCATTGGTTTGTTATTATTTTTGTGTTAGGTTAACATAAAGCATAAACTTTCTTTTGTAATTAATTGTAGTATTCTATTCTGTTTATGTCATAAAATATTCGACATCGATATTTTCTAGCATGAGGACTCTCTCTGTTTTATACTTACGGAATGAGACAGTTTCAACTGATGCACTATTAGCTGAACGTCTGGAGAGTCTGCATTCCACGTCATAGATCCGCAATCAAATTCCTGAGCGTTAATCTGGAATTTGCGGTGGACAAAGACGGTGTGCGGGACAGATAGCCTATAAGCGGAGTACGCCCACTTTCCCTGCCAGCATTGCACCATTCCCGTTTTAATCTTAATCACTGTCTTGTGGCATGTAGGGTTGTTCTAAAGTCAGGAAAGATTTGAAAGTCTTCTAACTTTATAGAAAATAACAATACAGGTTTGTTAATAAAAGAATAGGGTTTATTCAGATATGAACAAATTTCAAAACATTCCAGTATGACTCACACTTTCTCCTCTGTTATTAGTAGCCTATCTTCCAGGAAATGAACATCGTTTAGAAGATAATCTTGCGGAATATCTTCAAATTTTTTACAGGCTTCCACTTACTTGTGGCTTTTAAGGGACCCGGAGGTTCAGTGCTGCCCTTACATAAGTCAGCCATCGGTCCCTATCCTCAGTAAGATTAATCCAGTCTCTACCATCATATCCCACCTCCCTCAAATACATTTTAATATTATCCTCCCATCTACGTCTCGACCTCTCCAAAGGTATTTTTCCCTCCGGCCTCCCAACTAACACTCTATATGCATCTATGGATTCGCCCATACGTGCTACATGCCCTAACCATCTCAAACGTCTGGATTTAATGTTCTTAATTATGTCAGGTGAAGAATAAAATGCATGCAGTTCTGCGTTATGTAACTTTCTCCATTCTCCTGTAACTTCATCCGTCTTAGCCCGAAATATTTTCCTAAGCACCTTATTCTCAAACGCCTTAACTTCTGTTCCTCTCTCGAAGTGAGAGTCCAAGTTTCATAACCATACAGAAGAACCGGTAATATAACTGTTTTATAAATTCTAACTTTCAACTTTTTTTGAGAGCAGACTGGATGATAAAAGCTTCTCTACCGAATAATAATACGCATTTCCCATATTTAATCTGCGTTTAATTTCCTCTCGAATATCATTTACATTTGTTACTGTTACTCCAAGATATTTGAATTTTTTCGTCTCTTCAAAGGATAAATTTCCAATTTTTAGGTTTCCATTTCCCACAATATTATCGTCACGAGACATAATAATATATACTTTGTATTTTCGGGACTTACTTCCAAACCTATCTCTTTACTTGCTTCAATAAAATTCCCGTGTTTTCCCTCTCTGTTATCCTTAACTTTCTTAATTACATTTTCTAGAGCAAAATTAAAAAGTAAAGGTGATAGTGCATGTCGTTGCTTTAGCCCGCAGTGAATTGGAAAAGCATCTGACAGAAATTGGCCTAAACGGACTCTGCTGTACTTTTTACTGAGACACATTTTAATTAATCGAACTAGCTTCTTGGGAATATCAAATTCAATAAGAGTATTATGTAAAACTTCTCTCTTAACCGAGTCATAGGCCTTTTTGAAATCTTTGAATAACTGATGTAGGCCTACTGTACCCTTATACTCCCATACAATAATAATAAATTACAATGTCCATACTTCATTCCATTAAAAGGTTCAGTGCACTGGAACACTCTGTGTTGTTCACAGCTTTGGGATAACAGAAGTCTGAGCGTTAAACGAGCGAGCCCGAGTTGAAATCTTGGTTGGGAAAGTTTATCTGTTTGAGTTGTTTCCGGGTTTTCCTTTAACCTATTAAGAGGAAATGCTGGGTAATTTTCGGCGCCGGACTCTGGACTCATTTCACAAACATTATCACCTTCATCTCATTCAGACGCTAAATAACCATCGTAGTTCATAAAGCTTCGTAATATAAACCAACTAAAAATAATATCTACATTCATAGTAAGTTGCGTCCCTGTAAGGCCCGAATGGCGTGGGTCGTGTAAATGCACCTAGAAGGGAGAGGTTAAACTAAGGGAAAGAAAGAAAGAAAGAAAGAAAGAAAGAAAGGAAGGAAAGACATTCATAGTGACACTGAATATGGTCAATTCGCATTTGTAGAGGAAAACGCATTATTTTCTGGTATTAATTATTTTAAAAACATATAACTCACTTAAGAAAAGTTTGAATTGCTGTCTATTTATCCCACTTTCCATAGCAACAATAGTGAAACAATTGAAACAGGCTTCTATGAAAATAAAATGAACTTTCCTGACTTTTGAATAACCCTATACATCCACTCCCATGGTGCATCACGGGGAACATCGGAGGGCAGGCAAGATGCTGTACATTTTCGGCGTTGTACTGCAAACGAGGACGCTTAAAATCAAATGATATGAGAATTCATTGTTAAAGTAGCCTATATAATAAGTTTTCAGATTTTGCCTAATTCTCTTCGGAGCTGTTTTATTACTTTCTCGACCGCTCTTCGCGAGCGGCATGCTAATAGCTGGGGAATTACCCACATTCCGCAGCTGATAAGGCCGGAACTTGGTATGTCACAATTGCCTTGCGAAGATCTGAGATTATTGAAAGCTGCAATTATGCTCCCGTGTGGCGGCGGTCGTCTGAACTAAAGGCGCTGTTTATGATGTAGGCGCCTAGCAAGCAGGCAGTTCCGCACTACAGGCAGTCACGCGAGCCGCTCGCCTGTCAGTTCCTCTTCCCAACTCGCAGCACGCGGACGTAACAATACACCTTCACTTGTCCCTCGTGTGTGACGTTACAGTTTTTATTTTCTCGCCGAGTGAGGGAACTTTTATTTTTATCTCCAGAGTTTTAAAACACTTCTCTGGTAAGAAGAAGAAACTGTCAAAGAGTTTCTTTTTTTATCGTGTTTGTGACGTAATAATGTGTCGGAAATGTATTGATGAGTTTTCATTGGAAGCCGATGCTTTTCTGCTATCTGTCACGCTGAATTGAAGTGCATCGAGTCAATACAGGCTATCTCTCTGTGAGTACACCAATAATTCAGATGCTTGTTGTTAACAATGCATTGACGTCATTGTATCAGTGTGTAGGGTAGCTAAAATTGAACGATGTTTTAAAATTTTGAATCCGCAATCTATACAGTTTCCATGTTGCACTGAATCACAGAAAGAATTATAAAAATCTCAAAACTTAATCTAAATTAATCAAATTGCTTAATGTTAGAAATGTAAAGATGTTACAAATAATGAATGAAACTAGGATAACTGTTATGCGGGTTACGCGTTCTTTCTAAGAATTAAATGAGCTCCAAGCCCGTAGACCATTTGCCTCATTCCTATCGTCCCATTCATACTGAAAGAACTTGAAACGATTTTACCGGAAAAAAAAAACATGATAAAAATAACTATATAGGAATATATGAGTATAAAGTCTGCCAAGAGCGAACGCGTCTATGTAAAGAAAAGAAACTGTCAAAGAGTTTTCGTTATCCTGTTTGAAATGCAGTAATGTGCTGGTGGGTTTTCATTGAAAGCTGATGCATTTCCTCCATCTGTCATGCTGAAGTGAAGTGTGAATCAAAACAGCCTGTCTCTTTATGAGTACACTGCCACTTCAGATGTTCACTATAAACAATTCATTGACGTCATTAAATCTTACTACAGGATTACAAAAAGTGAAGCAACTTTTTAAATAATACTTAGTTTACAAAGAATAGTATGTCTCATTTATCCGGTGAAACGAGACCGAAAGTGAATCGAATAACGGAGAAAGCCGAATAATCTATAACTATATTTCAGAAACAAATATCAGGCTTTTCGAAAACTTCAATTTCCCTTCAAATAAATCGCCGTTATTTTTTCGTATTTACCCAGCAGATAGGTTTATTATATAATTAAACACATTTCGACAAACATTAAAGATAAATGAAAAGGAAACTCCATTGAAATAATATAAATTGGTGCCACAACAATGACCAACATATATTATAAAGTACTTTTTAGTCCCTATCATTCCGAATTTTATTTCCGTTATCCAATTAATTCATTGCTCCCCAGTGATGTGAGAAGGCGGATCGACTAATGAACATTCAACTGTATATTATTACAGTGACAGGCTTTAAAATCTTCGGCAATTCAACAAGATTTATTAGACTATTCAGGTTAGAAATATATTATCAAAACAGGGGAAAGGAAAGAAAAATGATTTGGAAACTACGTGAATTCCTTATTAACGCTAGATATTACGTGAGCACCAACAATATAGGTCATTTGTCTCAATTCGCTATTACCGTTTCACGGAATAAACATGGATTTACTGACTAAGAGGCCTACAACTAGATGTTGTAATGCATAAAAGTTAAGGTTTGTTTCACATTAGCTTGTTAAGATGATGGAACCGAACTCTATGCCATAATCGCAAGTTTTTCAGTCTTAGAGTTGCTCCAAATCTTAATTGTTTTCATTTCTACTGTTATGCTGAGTTCGACTCCGTGATGTGATGAGTTTTACCTTGTCATTTGTGGAAATGAAACCGATATCGATAACTTATTTTTGCGCTTTTAAGGTGGAGGCACTGCTTTATCTCTGTTTTATGAAGAATTTTTAAGACGATGAATTGGAAAATTTTATCTTGTGCGTGGGATATATAATTTGTCTCTGCTTCTGAGAGAAAATCGCTGGAAAACCATCGACCTATTAGGGAAGAAACAGCGTTGTCGCTTTCCAAGCCGAAAAATTTTATGACTTCATACAGAAGGAAAATTTTCTCAAGATCCTGAGAAGATTGTCCGGTTGAAACCAGATTGTGTGAATGATCTTGGTTACCTTGGTGACAATGAAAAATCAGTCAGTCACCTGCTTAAAACGTCCTGCATAACAGTGCTGTACTTAAAGGAGTCTTGTACGTGAACTCAAGAAAAAATCTGCTAATATTTAAACTACATATGTAAAAAATTGCAGCAGTTTTTATATAATTTTCATGCTGTTACAATGGACCATTTAGAAATATTTTAAAATGTGAGAGAACTTTCAATTGCACAGTGTTTCTTTTCACTGTTACCTACATACTATTTGAAAAATAAATAAATAAATAAATTTGTGTAGGGTAAAGGTTGGCAGTACTGTGATACGAGTAATATTGTAATAGTTTTTTTTTTGAGCGAGAGATAACCGGTTTTGTGCAGTAACCTGTCGCACGAATATTCTCTTAATACGTTGACGCAAAAAACCGATCGTCCTCTCGCTCAGTAAAATTGTAATAAATTCTCAAAAAGAACTTTCACAATATTACCCGAATCACAATACTACCAACCTCCACCCTATATGGATATGATTGCATGCATCTCATAAACGAATTATGTAAGGAACTTGTTTCTATATTAAGTGTTCGCGTAGGCTTCCATGACTGGTGTACATGGTGTGTGGATAAGCTTCAGGGCTTCTACCGCGTTGTCTTGGTGTTATTGGCTGACGTTTCTACCGCTGTGTTGTGGCCATCTTCAGAGCATCTGCCATCTGCTCTGAAGATGGCCACAACACAGCGGTCGAAACGTCAGCCAATAACACCAAGACAACGCGGTAGAAGCCCAGAAGCTTATCCACACACCTTGTTTCTATATTATTTATTATCAAAATTCACTGTAATGAAAATTCATAGTTTTTGTAAAAAGCACCGGCGTGGCTCAATCAGTTAAATCGCTTGCCTACCGGTCTGAATTTGCGCTCGGGCGCGGGTTCGATCTCTGCTTGGGCTGATTACCTGGTTGGGTTTTTTCCGAGGTTTTCCCCAACCGTAAGGTGAATGCCAGGTAATCTATGGCGAATCCTCTGCCTCATCTCGCCAAATACCATCTCGCTATCACCAACTCATCGACGCTAAATAATCTAGTAGTTGATACAGCGTCGTTAAATAACCAACTAAAAATTTTTTCGTAAAATATTTCAATTCTCACATCATTACTGTAATGATAGTCCACTTCTAACGCACTTGAATTCTGAAAGTCTACAGATTTCTGGCAATTTGTTTTTGGAATTTTAAAAGTATTTTTTCACATAGTATGTAATAGTTAATAAAGAAAAAACTATACCACCAAATTGTTCCTTATACCTTAAATTGTTTATTATAGCTGTGTAAAAATTACGACATATTATGACGTTTAATGCATTTGAAGTTTAAATGTTAGTAGATTTATAATGTTTTTCCACGATCTCATGTAAAAGTCTCATTAACATGGAATTAAAAGAAACTGCAGTTCAACGAGCAGTAAATATAGATATGACGAAAGTATTTTTGATACCGTATCTGTTTGTCAAACTTATAGCGATTCCTCAGACTTGCATGTATTTGATGACTCTGAATATTTTGAAGCAGAAGTTACTGAAGTCTTACTGTTTTATGAAAGAGACAAATGTCGAAGGTATAGCAGTGGAAGGAAATGTTAAAGGCAGGTACGTATAATGATTCTCGCCGCCTTCTTGGAAGATACTGTATGTTAGAAAGAAGCGAGGCTCGCGTGTACCTTTTAAATATCGTTCCTTCCATTTCTTCCCCTCCTGCCATTGTCCATTCATTTCCCAGCTGAATGGGTTGCTTTTGAGTTCGTTTTTATTAATGCGAGTCTGCCTTCTCAGAGAACACATTGCATTACCTTAGCCTTTATAAATGAAACACGTGTTTGAATATCGGGTTGTATATAAAAAAAAATGTTTGAGCCAGAATGTTAAATTATCTCTGTGTGCTATCAGAGTTTCAGGCTTTATTTGTCAGAACGCGTAAGAGTGGGTTATTTTACATAGGTAAGAACAAGAGAGGTTTTGAGGTTCCCTATCAATTTATGAACAATATTAGTTACTAGTAATTTTATCAAGGGAAACTCAAAATTTCGAGTGATGTTCAAGAACTGTTTTGTGAATAGAATGAAGAAATGTAATGGAAGCATCAAATGCGGTAATGAAATATTGCTACATTTTATTACTTAGGGTGCTATGCATAGAGCGTGCTAAACTAGCCCCGGCTATCCACTGATTACTTGTACAGGATTCATATTATATCACATCGCTAACACTGGTTTATGAATACGAAAAACGTTAGCTCGCTGATCATCCAACGGAAGCCCGCGCTAAGAATGTCTATGAATATGGCCCTTATAGTCCTGCAGTAAAGAGCTTGGTTATTGCAACTAGATAATTTCGTTATTGTGTTCCATGACTTAACAGTTACATTTACTGAAAAAAATGCATTATTGGTAGAATAAATAGACTATAAATTGAACTGCTTTACATATAAATTGAAATTAAAATTTGGCACTTGCGAATTTTATATCGATGACTTCAGGAAACTTGACATACAATAAAATGTTTTTAAAATATGGCGAATAACATAATAATGCAATGGATTTTATATTCATCTTGAATTAATCTTTACCATTATTTTTTATTTAAATTATTTTTCACTGATAAAAATATAGATGACGATGTAGAATTTATAATCAGTCCAAAATTATGCCTAATATACTGTAGTGTCCTGTAACTAAGTGAGAGGAATATGGAAATATTTTAAATATGACCATGTTAATTTTGAAACTACTTCCCTGCTATAAAATAGTAAAGAACAACTCTCCATCTGTCTAGTCGTAGGTTATATCATTGTTAAACATACTGGAGACGGTATCGTAAATCTCTTCTTCTTGTCAACTTCAATCTTCAAAATTAAATTGTGAAGAAACTTCGTTGTTTTCAACTAAAAATAATCGAATACACATACTTCCACTGCACACAGATTCTTCTGCTTGTTCAGTACCGAGAAAGTGGTAATAGAGCGATAACCATCTAACGATAACTATTTAAAAAAATTACGGCCGAGATTGATTTATATCAAACACATTCTCAATCGTTGTTTATCTTCATTAAGTGAATAAAATACTCATAAAAATAAAGATTGATTGCTATAAGTTTAGCTTAATTAATGTTATCCTATTTTTTCAATATAAATTTATGACTGGTCGTGAGTCGTGACATTAAAAGCTACGAATTCACGAATTACACTGGTGCAATTGAGATTGTCATACAGCAGTTCCTTGTAAAAATGTATTATAGTAATACATATTAATACTATTATTTTCCTTGTGTACACGAGTAAAACTTTCATTCATTTTACTCCAACACAATTATATTGCTTCAGTAAACGTCAATTAATTACGTATAGAATGTGTTCTTCGAATATGATATGCCTGCCACCTATGTCAGAAAGTAATTGAAAAGGAGACCGATATGCCGCATTGCATGTAAAGTCGATAAATTCGTTAGGCCTATGATTTATTTCGAAAGAGTTAGCTTCAGTTCACAAAGTTCTTACATGAAGTAGTCCTTGATTGTCTGTTAGTACTATACTTATCATTAGATCTAATGTTCGCTAGTTCAAATTCGGCCAAATAATTTCGAAGTTAAAGCCCTGTTCCGGAATGAGAGCACTCCAGCAATATTCACATGTCATTTCTCGCCTAAGTTAAAATGTAAAGGTATCAGGATGGACCAGTATTATTTCACATAGCCTATCATCCGTTCATTCGTGTTTACTTGAATGTGAAGAATAATTCGCAGTGTAAAAGATCTGCTGTTTGTATTCTAGATTTTTAATACCTGACATCAACTTTAATAAAGTGTACACTCATTGACTAAAATGTTTCATACATTATGTTGTAATAAAGAATTCATTTAATTTTATAATTATTTTTCAAAATCCTAAGTTCATCATATTTTAATTAAATGTAAATAAGGACATCCAATAACAATTATCTCATGTGACGAAATTGATACCGTAGTTGTTTCCTTTTTCATCATCTATACAGAGTGTTAAAAAGCATTCAGTATTCTGAGAGGTGGTAGTATTCATCAAAGCAAGAAAAAAGTATAATACAAATAGACCCTAAAGTTAAATTTTGGAAGAAACAAGGGCTTTGAAATTGGTAGTGTAAGAAAAGCATATCCTCTAATGTAAGGTCTTTGTTTCTTTCTTATTGGTTATGCTGTTGTTGTCACGTTGCTTCTCTGACACCAAATTGTTGTGTCGCGTTGCTTCTCTGACACCAAATTGTTATGTTCCGTTGCTTCTCTGACACCAAATTGTTGTGTCGCGTTGCTTCTCTGACACCAAATTGTTGTGTTGCGTTGCTTCTCTGACACCAAATTGTTGTGTCGCGTTGCTTCTCTGACACCAAATTGTTGTGTCGCGTTGCTTCTCTGACACCAAATTGTTGTGTCACGTTGCTTCTCTAACACCAAATTTTTGTGTCGCGTTGCTTCTGACACCAAATTTTTGTGTCGCGTTGCTTCTCTGACACCAAATTGTTGTGTCACGTTGCTTCTCTGACACCAAATTTTTGTGTCGCGTTGCTTCTGATACCAAATTGTTGTGTCGCGTTGCTTCTGACACCAAATTTTTGTGACGCGTTGCTTCTCTGACACCAAATTGTTGTGTCGCGTTGCTTCTCTGACACCAAATTGTTGTGTCGCGTTGCTTCTGACACCAAATTGTGGCGTCGCACTTCTGAACATCAATTTCGTTATGCGCGACTAAGTCGGATAGCTACTACATTCGACTCCCACTAAATACCATACTCTAACTTACCAGGCTATCTGACAACACCATTATAATATCTTATAATGAAAGAATACCAGTGGCGTAGCGTTAATGTAAGCTCAGCTTCCCCAGTTACACCTGCTGTTTATGAACAAAATTATTTATTAATTTTAATACAATTTATATTTAGGCGTTAAATATTGTGATGCGGCAGCTCAGGATGATTTGTGATGCAGCAGTAAACATGAAGCCTGCACACACCAGCTTCCAATCTTCTCATTCTTCTGTGTAACCCACCCCGCAGATTTTTCATCTCTTTCTAACAAAACTACCCTGGTCGCAAGGCTAGCTTTAACATTGAAAAGAATTTAGTTTCCGAGTTACCCTTTCGTGAGTTGTGTTTAGTTGAAGTGCTATAGTGTCCATTGTGGCTGATATAATAAATAATGAGTGAAATAACAGTTGCTGGCACTAATTTACTTGAATTTTAGGACAATTCCATTATCAAGACTGACTTATGAACAAAAGTGTAATTTAAAAAGAAACGACCGACTGTCAATGAAGGACACAACCAAGACAGACGCATACTTACTTAATTACTAATACTGTATTTATTGACCGTTAATATTGTGATTTCTCTAAATATGACAGAGAATGAGCTAGTGTTAAATTATACGTATACGTGTCTATTTGTTAGAGATATGTGTAAACCATGAAATCAAAATTTACTACGTACTATTTGAGGTGATGCCTTATTGGTGTTACTTACGAGGTTCCAACCAATCTTCGGACTGTTGACTTGACATTGATTACTATTTATTTTAAGACTATATTTTTGCAATACGCTTTCTCATATATACATGGAAGACAATTTGAGTTAGCTTCCCCTGCTCAAAATTATATGCTACGCCACGGAAAAATACTGATTGTGCTTGGTTTCCACTTATCTTAACATTTTACTTGTTCAGCTAATTTCGCTCATTATACTTAATTTAGCTAATATCACTTATTTTACTTATTATGATAATTTTAATCAGGATATATAGAAAAACTAATTGGTTTATCAATTCAGATTCAAAATTAATTATTTGCAAACAAAACTTTATTTGATTTATTGAATTTACTAACATGATGAATTACTTACAAAAAGTATCTGTTATCTTCGTTCTTGTGTACGGCACTTGATGCCATAATTACTTCCGAACGTTCTTGAAATATCTTCTGCAATCCATATCTGCCAAAAACTTAATAATGGTCCAATAATAATGATCCCAATAATAATAATAATCCAATCCTCCACGCGACACAGGTTGCAGCCACACAAACTTTCGATGAGTGATTAAGTATCGTAATTAATTATATCCTAACTAATTAACTAACATAAACAAGAAACTTGCAATTTTAATCTAGAGTAAAAAACACAAATCAACACTTCCAGCAATACCTAAAAAGCATTAAATAAGACAAAATTTTCCAATTTAATTTAATTTTGAATTGTAATAAAGTCCGGCAGTCCCTGACGTCATTAGGTAACGAATTCCAGAGGCGAGGTATTTCTACAGTGTAGGAGAATGAGTATGAAGACGTTCTGTGATGAGGGATAGAAAGAAGTGCTTGATAGCGGTTTCGAAGAGTTGTAAGAAATTGGCTTGTCCAGGAAAAATTCTATACTTTATATGTTACATTAGTGTAAAAAAAATAAATTTAATTTTACTCATACAAGATGTAACTAATTAAAAGTATGAATCTATGAGAATAAACAACAAAAATGCAAATAATTTCGCTACTTTAACTGCCAGAGACTGAATAAGCTATTAAGCTCACGATATTATGTGACTGTATATTGACGGAATCATTACAAACTTGGCGTTCTCAATTCTTGACAGTGAGTACAACATGTTTATAAAATTTAAACAACTCTACGTTCTGAGGTAAATATGTTTATTTTATAAAATGTTTTTTCCATTTTATATTTACTAGGATATTCACTCATTAAAGTAAAATTTATTTTGAATAACAGTTAATTATTTAATAACTTATCAATGATTACCTTTACACTATATGAACCAAATAGCAGTAAGAGTTATAATAATTGAGTCCTTAATGTGAGCCTACAATTAAATCAATTGCTGTGAAATAGGATATTTTAGTAACTTCTTGCATTTAGAAAGCCAGCAATAAAGAATTCTTCTGACATATTGACAGGAACTTAAAACATCTTCGCATTATTATCGTAAATTACAGGTAAAGCGTTTGACGCCATGATGGTTATGAAAAGTGGGACGCATTAGTCGCTTTTTTTTTTCGTGGAAGCACTTACTAAACATTGTTAGTCAGAAATAGCACCTACACAAATTCACAAAGGATGCAGTCAGTGATGATAAAGTAAACTATTTCATAATATAGTTTAGCCCACACAATCTTTTCATTGTGAAACATGTAATAACGATAACAAAATAAAACCTTGTGGCCAGAAGAAATTAATCTATCGCATAAAATGCAGAGTTATAATTAGTTAAGTATTTTAAAAAGACTAAAGTAAAATCTGAAATTGCTGGCTACTAAACTAAGCATACACAAATTATTCAGCATGAGGAAATATTCCATAATATTTCCATGGTTTGTCTGGAGAACATTTCAAATTTCTATATTCAATTAGAGTAAAATAATAAATTTTTGTGATAGGTACTTGTATAGAGCGGGACTAATTAAAATTGTACAGAGTGTAAGGGGTATAAGTGTCATTATTTTAACTTATGATTATTCATGTCATAAGGAAAAAAAAATGTCCTCACTATTTTTTTATAATGGCAATATTTAACCAATTATTAAAGTTTACAATATTAGACGTTTGACAACGTTGCTGGTTGAGGAGGAGGGGGTTTACAAGTACACAGTACAGCTCAAGCGTGTACAGTCATACCAGTACAAAGCAGATGCTCTGTTCTAATGGAGGGGCGGATCAGAACAACTCTTGTTTACATAAAATGAGCAGCAAATACAAACTTTCAATCCAATTAATAGAACATATTGGTAAATTTCCATTTTATTTAACAATATTGCTCCATTTTTTAATTGTACGTCTAAAAAAGAAACAATAATGGTTTACTGCACAAAATCATACGAACATTTTTTCTAATGCAACATTTTAATCTCCCCCGCTTCCGTAAAGCAGTATCATTTTAAAAGAAATGTCTGGTTGTGTGATTTTCGAAACGAGGTAAGAGACTCCCAGTTTCTAATAATCGTTGAGAAAGTGCTACGAAAATTCGCCGATAAGGTAACCTTCTTTGTGGAAAACGTTGGTGGTATATCCTTCTTGCCGCACTTGAATTACGACGACGTTCTCCATAAATTAATAGCATGAATAATAAAATTGTGAATGGCATTGTAAGTTGTTTATCGAATACCTGTACTGAACTGCCATCCACTCGGCAGGAGACCTATGGACAGAGAGCTTGAACTCAACTGATCTGTATGTCTGTGCAGAGTAGTCAGCTGCATGAATCCTACTGAACATGTTGCTACGTCTCTCACGCCAGAATATTAACAAATTTAAGCATGCATTATTATTTAACGTAATAGAACACACAAACATTTATTTAAACTAATATTAAATCTTTGCTAGATATACCTATTGATGTAACTGTTTTCGTAATTTTACTAACGATATAAGCATTACAGCGCAAATAAAATAATGAAAGAAATATTTTTTTCTGGGAAAACTAGCCTATAAGTTTTGACCTTATGTTGTATGAACATTTTTTGATCCTGCAGACCGTCCCCGACGACTGTGGTTTTAGGCGTAATAGATTGATTATTAATCGGATTTTTTTTTTGTATTCGACAGATATTGGAGAAAAATGGGAGTATAAGGGCACAGTACATCAGTTATTCAAAGTTTTCAAAAAAGTATATGATTCAGTTAAGAGAGAAGGTTTATATAATATTCTTATTGAATTTGGTATTCCCAAGAAACTAGTTCGATTAATTAAAATGTGTCTCACTGAAACAAGACAGTCCGTATAGCCAGTTTCTATCTGATGCTTTTCCAATTCACTGCGGACTAAAGCAAGGAGATGCACTATCACCTTTACTTTTTAACTTTGCTCTAGAATATGCCATTAAGAAAATACAGGAAAACAAGGAGGGTTTGGAATTGAACGGATCACATCAGCTGCTAGTTTATGCGGATGACGTGAATATTCATTCATTCATAGTGTTCTTCCCAAGGGCAAACCCAACATTCTCCAATCTTTCTTATTTCCAGACTTCCTTTTAGTCTCCGCATATGATCCATATGTCTTAACGTCGTCCATCTTCTGATATCTTCTCCTGCCCCGAACTCTTCTCCCGTTCACCATTCCTTCCAGCGCATCCTTCGGTAGGTAGTTTCTTCTAAGACAGTGACCCATCTAATTACCTTTTCCTGCTGTAGATATGATACCTAAAATTCTGGCTTCTTTAATGTTTGTATTGTGTTCGCAATTTTTAGATAACTGATACTAGATGGAAAAATACGTATATTAAAGTAGATCCACTTTTTCCGAATGTCGCCACATTGTCTTATGTCGGATTTCCTTCCGTACTTGAACTGTGAGACAAATTGAATTGTCACCGTCCAAGATATATTCATAGGCAAGTCACATCTTTTACGTTGCGAGTCGTGGATTAGAATTCTGCGTACAGCATGAGTATCTGTCCGTTTTCTAAGTAGTGTCTCTTTTGCTTTAAATTTCAGGACTGGGCGCATTTTGAATCTACTTACGTGATATCCACGAAGTGTTTGTGTGATGTATGCGATCAAAAGAAATGTGAAACTATCGTAATGCAAGAAACATAGAAGTAAATCCAATTTTTGCGCTTCTGTTAAATATATTAACACTCCAGCGGTGGTTGAGTGGTTAGGCCTTCGGCCTGTCACGCAGGCTGTCCGAATTCGACTCCGGGTGACAATTATGGCCGACCAGATCGCAGTTGTTTTCCTCGGGATTCTCCCGTTTCCCCATATTAGTCAACAACATCATAACGTCCGTTTTCAATTAAGTCATCATTTCATAGTATTCCTCGAAGGGCAGCTGACAACGCAAGGAGGGCAAGGAGGGGCTGGTCTCAGGACAAGTGGGGTTGCCTGTCTGAAACCTGGATACAAAGCGAACCTTAGTGTAGTCAGCCGGTGTGGGTTGGCGCAATAGGTCTTCTAGGTCGCAATGCTGGGTCGTAGTGTACCTCTCGCGAAATTCAGTTCAATTCAATATTAACATTGCTTATTATAGGTCTTAAAATGTTTGTCTCAAGAAATTTGCAGTTGAAAGTGTAATTCCGTAGTTACATTTTTACGGAAAATTAAAGTATTGTTTTGTTCTATTATCTTAACGGCTAATTCGTATAGATATGTGTAAGAACTAAAATTTTTGTTTGAATGGAAACATAAGCTTGAGTATAATAAAATTATGCCTGCCTTTCGTCTCAAGACTTCTCACACTAAATAACAATGTATTTCTATTAAGTTAAATTTAAACATAAAACGTAAATTCAGATATTGAGGGGAAGTTTAAAACCAGCGATAAATGCATTTCAGGTTTCACTCTCTCACTCCCCATCCCCTTTGAAATTTCAAATGGCATCCTAGGTATATTGTGATACTTAAATTTGAAAGAGTATTCAGTTGTTTATACATCTCATTCATTTGTTTCACATCTTTTGTTTTCTGTTGTCGCCTGGCAACCTGGATTCTTGTTATTGTCAGTTGGTTGTAGGATGAAAACATGGTTTATTTTGGCAATTTCCTAATTAAGTTTATAAATTAAATGTTCAAAATGTACTCCATCGTTTCCTAGGCTGCAATACAGTCTACGAGTATTTCGGAACTCCTATACATAGTATTGCCACAGTTTCAAAATCATACATAAATAACTTAAATCCAAACTTAGGCATTTATTATCCTCTGTTCTGCTTTAAATCTTTAAAGAATAGGTTTATAATACACAATTATAATATTCCTTAATATTTCTTCGTGTTGCTACCTGTCTTTGTAGTTTCATTCTGTTCAGCTATAAATAATCAACGATAACAACAATCCAGGTTTCCAGGTTATAATAGAAAACAAAAGATATGAGAACAAATGAATGAGATATGTAAACAGTTGAATACTCTATCAAATTTAAGTTTCATAATATAGGAGTGTCACTTGAAATTTCCGAGGGTGGTAGGAATTGAGGGGTGAAACCTAAAACACAAATAACATTGGTTTTAAAATTTCCCTCTCAATATGTAAATTAACGCATTTTTGTTTAAATTATATTGACATAGTTATTTAGGCTGGGATGTTTTGAAGTGCAAAAATAAATAACAGTATTAACCTAAAAAATACTTTTTAGAAACATAGAATCTATGTCATTTAATTTACTATCTACGTAATCTTATGTGAGAAAAAAATCTGCTCTGATAATGAAATCAGCAGACGAAGAGTCACCGCTGAGACATCACAGGACATTCACAAAACAACGGGAAAACACCCAGTCACGTGGACGGAAGATAAATTTCTACCATTGCAGACAGCGGGAATCGAACTTCGAATCACTTGATTGGGAAGCGAATGCGCTATCCACATAGTGACAACAGTAGATTGATTATATTCCATAACAGTTATTCTCTGATGAATTGTCTCCTAAATACTAAGTTTCTAATAGTTCAGGAGAAATCACAATAAACAAAAGACAGCACAACGAAACTCATATTTCCGCGATGTTGAAACCCATTTTGCAGCGTTACAATACGTTTTATACTGGATATAATGAGAAAGTAAGCCAAGTAAATAGAGATACGGTACGTGCAAAGCTACAGTGATACGTATTTAATTTGTATATTGCGAATATATTTACATCTCTTCTTGCTCTTCTGTCCCAGCTTCAGCTCACTTTATTCAGACTGTCTTGTGCAAGTTTTTTTATGACTTCTATAACGTCATCTCTTCAACTGAATCTAGGGCAACGCCTTCCATATCTCTACTTATATTCGTTCTAGGACTTTCTCAAGATGTTTCAGCTCTTTATGCTTCCAAAAAAAGTATTACGTACCTGTTGATTTTGGTCTTCATAAAAAATATATCGGAAATAAACTTTTGGCTATTCCACCGTGTACTGAAATTTAATATTTTTAAGTTTCGGAAATGCGTACAGGTTCATTCATCAGGGAAAATAGGTACTTTCTCTGTTGGGTTAGCCACCGGCGTGGCTCAGTCGGTTAAGACGCTTGCCTGCCGGTCTGAAGTTGCGTTCGGGCGCGGGTTCGATCCCTATTACCTGGTTGGGTTTTTTCTGAGGTTTTCCCCAACCGTAATGTGAATGCAAGGTAATCTATGGCGAATCCTTGGCCTCATCTTGCCAAGTATCATCTTGCTATCACCAATGTCATCGACTCTAAATAACCTAGTAGTTGATACAGAGTCGTTAAATAAAAATAAAAAAAAATAAAAAATGAAATAAATAAATAAAAATCTGTTAGATTGGTTCTCTTTGGCTACTCCGGACATTTCATTGTTAATTTAATTTCTTATATTCTATACCTCGATTTGACACCGTATTGCAGCGTTGCGATGAATAAGTCTAAAGTTATACAAAAATATACAATACATAGCAAGCAGATTAGTTTCAATTTACAATCACAAAAAAATTCATTAGGTGAATATAAGCTATGAGTATGGAGATATTTTAGTATTCTATTTTCAACTTTTTCTCTCGGCTCTTTAAAGCTTTAAGAAAATTACTGTAGACAGCGCATCGAAGACCAGATTGAGATCTGATTAGTGTCTTGTATTAAAATTAGGAATATTTTGATTAGTACTAAATGTATCTTCGCTTTTAATAATATAAACATCATCAGACAATGTACTCACAAAATAAGATTAAGATTTATAAATGTATGGAAAATATTTTAAATGATGTTCTTTTATGCACATTTGCCATTATCATTGTAGTTTTTTATTTTTATTTTATTTTATTTTCTTTCTTTTGTTTTTTGTCTTTTTTTTAAACAAATGCATGTTTATCTTCAGATGAGGTGGTCCAGAATATTAGTGCATATTTCATTACAGAATGAAAGCATGCAACGTATGACATTTCAATGGCGTTTATAATGTCAATAAAAGATAAGGAATTTAATGCGTAACAGGAGGAGCTTAATTTAGAAGTAATGTATTCTCTGTGTCTTTTACAGTTCATATGACTATCCAGTTCCAAACAAAGAACTTTTGTACTTATAGAGTCTTCGAGATCAATCCCACTTAATCTGGTATTGTAGCAAGACCGAGCACTATTGAGTGTGCTAAATTTGATGGTTTTATCTGTAGTAATGTCACGAGAGGTCTGAGATCTGCCGATAAATCCACGAGCGAAGCTCGTGGATTTATCTGGGAAATCTCAGACCCCGAGTGACATTTATTAGGACTATTTCGTGAATAAAATAAAAATTTAAATAATATAGCCCTAAAATTCGATCACAAAATGTTAATAATTGTATATTAACGAATACTTAACCTATTCAGACATTGTGAAGTTGTAATACTCGCAGATGAATATCGATTATTGCAATAAAGAAATTCGATGTTATTATTCAGTAATGCCAATTGCGAAAAGCGAAATACAGGTTTAACAATGTTAATTACATGTACTGCACTTTTCTCTTATTATTATAACAAATACATTTTCATTATCTGCTGAAATCATAATTTAATTTAACAGTAACAGTGGGGACAGCTTTATACCAATGCTTATGTATTCACAGCGAGACACGTTGCTACACAGTGAAGCCATCTCTGTATAGATAGGCCTAATTAAAACACGAATTTTATTACCAATACGAAAGGCAGTTTGAGCAAAGACATTATTACTATGCAAGGTCTTTGAGTTTGATATGCGATGATGTTATATAAATTTGAACGTCTATTAATTGTTTAATTTCAATACAAATGTTATAGGCTACAATTTTATAGGTGTTACGTTACCTGTGGAAGCAGGACCAATGTCAGCTGTGTCTTATTTCGACCGTTACTTACAATCAGTGCTACATGAAAGCATTTTTTATAGCTCGACAAACGCATTCTCGCTGTAGTGTGTAACGGAACTAAATCTGCATCTACACAGTTCAATATTCCAATGGCGTATGCGTGCAATCTGGGAAGAATATTGAAAGAATCAAGTTTAAAAGGTACGTTCAATTAAGATGCATAAAGATTTTGTGTCTACATGGTGCGCCGTTTTGAACGTGGTCTTCACTGCGTAAATATAGTAATTAAAATCAAATATCAATCTTGAATTCATTGCTTTAAAATTGAAAGAAAAGTTTAACCGTGTAGTTGCATCTTAATGTATTCATGATCATCAATTTACGGGGAAACAGTTGGCGACAACGACTAAACAAAAGAACGACCATGCGATAAATTGATAGCGATAAATCTAGCTGCAGAAATTGTCGCAAAGTCTGACTGTGATTGGTTGGAATTCAAAATTTCATTACACTTCATTGGTCGAAAATGGAATGACGTCATATAAACGAAATAGTCAATGTTAAATACTAATTTATTTGCTCTAAAGTATTCGTTCATTAGATTTAACACTGTATTAAAATTCTTTATAAAGTGACTCTATTGTTTGAGATTATTACACATATTATCATTTGCAAATAAGATTATCTGGAATAAATTAGTTATAACTGAGGCGAAATCATTAATAAAAACTGAAACAATAATGGCACTAAATGAGGATGCTTGGGGAAACTCCATATTTAATCATTCCTAAATTCTGAACTAGTAACTTTGTGATTCTTTGTTATCTGAGCATATCGCTATATTTAGTCAACAGTCTGAAGCCTGGCTGGAACCTGACAAGTGACACCAATAAGGCATCACTCGTAAGGAAACTCAGCCAGAAGATAATGGGGTAGGGTGGCCAGTATCTTTCCCCCTCTATTGCATATATCGCTGGCTTGTACTTCACTAATCAGATATGTAATGTATGCAACAATTGTTTTTCCTCTCATACATCTCGTCGTTAGATTACTGTCTGATAACACTGGACAATAAATTTAAACTTTGTTTCTGCCCTTTAGATGAGACTATGTACTTCTAACTAAATGAGAGGTGCTGAGTTCATTTCTGAAAACCAAAATTTTCTAACACATACCATTTTTGTGGTACACGTACTTCACTTAGGGGAGAGTCGGGTAGTATCGGACATCGGGTAATATCGGACAGTGAGTTTCTTTCATCTACCACACGATGATAGTATCTGATTGACATGGTTACGTTTCTGTGATGTCGCATAGAGAAATGTAACCATGTCATTCAGGTAGTACCATATGGTGGTAGATGAAAGAAACGCACTGTCCGATACTACATGATGTCCGATACTACCCGACTCTCCCCTATATACACAAATTTCTTACACTAGCACATAAAGCAACCTTTGTTTGGCCAAAATTCACAAATTAAAATATCTTTTTTGATATTTCACGTTTATAAACAGCTTCTGCAATCTCTCTGATGAGGGATCAGCAATATTCAGCCAGCATAGTTGCATTCCATCTTCCATTGAAGCGCTTTTCGAATGTAGATATTTCTTGATGAAACCTCTCCCCGTGTTCATCGCTTGCACCACCAAGGCTTTTTGAAAAAAAGTTAAGGTGGCTGTCAAGAAAGTGTACTTTCAGTGACATATTGCATCCCATAAGGTATGAATTCTTTAACATGTTTGAACTAAAATGCAACACTGTTACAGTATTTAATCATAGTAGTAATTTAGGCCCAAGTATATATAACCAATTTATATTTAAATATCCTAATCTTGTCAATTCTAATAGTTCTGGTATTAAATTTAAAAAGTTATGTATGGATTTTATAAAAATTGAAAAATTGTAAATTTAAATTTATATACATACTATAATTGCATAGTAGACATAAGACAAATTGTATTGTATAATTATTAATTTCAATTCAGGAATCCGCCCCTGAGCACGAGTTCTACTCTTTCAGGGGCGAGCTAAAGTGTTTCTGTATATATATTGTATTTTATGTTACAATTATTAGCAAAATAATAAATAAATAAATAAATAAATAAATAAATAAATAAATAAATAAATAAATAAGGTGAAAGTAGTTCAACATTTCACCTAAAATTAAATAAATTTTATTTTGGAGAAACAGTACGTGCTGGACAGAACTATCTGCAGATTCGTTTTTGCGACCACAAAATACATCGAATACACATATTTTTATAAAAAGGACTGAAATTGAAGAATTCGGAGAAAGTCTGATTAGAATCTATTATCGATCACTTTTATAAGAAGTTTTCGATTGAGTATGACGAGGTTGAATCAAATTTATGAACAGCAAATTTTTCACTGAACAACACTATTTATTTATGCTGTTGAAAATGGAAAGATCGGACAATAAAGAAAACAAAATGAGGTTATCAAAGTGGCACATTTTATGTCCGTTTCTAGGCATTCACGGTGAATGTGATCAGAAATAGACATTGGGTATTCCACTATGTCTTGGAATATGACATTTCCAACGTTTCGGAACTACATACAGGTCCCATCATCAAGCCAGATAGGTATGACCAGAGGGATCGCCTACGCTCTTGGGCTTGTTAGGTGTAACTACTCGAAACAACTATAGCCTAATCGACTATTTTCTCGCTATTGCTCGTATAAGATAATTAATTGCTCGAGTCAAATGAGACACCAGAATAACTTGAACTAACTTACATATTATAAAACAAAAATATGTAAAAGGAAACTATGAATCATTTATTTGTGATTAATAAAACTAAATAATAATAAAAATAATAATAATAATAATAATAATAATAATAATAATATTCCTAGCACAGAGAAGATAAGTCCAATCATCAAGTCTCAAAGATAAGTCCTTAGATTACGCTGGACACGTTAACAGAAAACCACAATTCCAAGTCACACAGAGTTTATGCGCACTTGATGTGGATCTCTGGCGTCTCGTCAGCCCACTCGAGTTGTGTGGATATAAGGGGAAAAATTGAGACTGTGTCGGGTGGAGTTCCTCGGTAGCTCAGGCGGTAGAGCGCTGGTACGTTCAACCAGAGGCCCCAGAATCGATATCCGGACCCGGAACAATTTTTCCCTTGAAATTATTCAAGTCTGCTCCACAGGGAGCTTTATCTGAAAACTAGACTTGTATAATTTTTTTTTGCAATTCATTTTGGATAATTTGTATAATTTTGACTAGCATTAGGTGGTTATTAAGAATTTCCTTTTAAAGACAATCACAAGGGACTTGATTTGAAAACTAAAACTCGAATTGAGAGAAGCGCAGCAAATCAATACTAGTTACGGTCCTCGGGGGCTACCTAATGTCCATTTCTTCGAAATTGCTAACGCGTATCGGATGAACTTGTGAAAGTGTAAAACGAAGTCAGAAAATAGCCTTGCGCGGTACTTTGCATGTGGAGCGTCAAGCTTCGGGTTATCTCGGTATAACGATTCTCAATTAACTAAACTACCGCCCAGCATTAAAGTCTTACATGGAATAAAAGAATAACATTGAACAGAGTGAAGCAATCTTTTACATTTTCCTCTTTAGAATATCATACACCTGAGAGAGACAATCACTCGATTGTGAAACATGAAAATACGTATAAGTACATAATATAGAAGCATGTTTATGCTGTAATCCGGAATATACAGTAGAACTACATTATAAAGGCAGTCTTACTTCTTTTTATAAATATAGTAGTTTTAATTCAATATTAAGAATCATTCTTCCACTTACAGTATTCCTTTTTTCCTTTGCACTTCTCATTTTACGAAGTGTGAAAGAGGTGTTATTTTGCTGCGAAATGTAGATTTAGATATTTGCGCTGACATTCGACATCTTCGACATTGATTCCTTGAAAATATCATAGCGATGTACCGAAATACGTATGATATTTCCATGCAGGAATTCTGCGTTATATGATAAACGATCGGTAGAGCGGAGAAAAATTCTCTCCTGCACCGGGATTCGAACTCAGGTTTTCAGCTCTACGTGCTGACGCTGTATCCACTAAGCCACACCGGATTCCAATTCCGATACCGGATTAAATTCTCTCAGTTTAAACTCCACCTATTAGTTTTCCCTTTAGTGACCAACTCTTACGTACTTCGGTACATCATTATAATAGGCTATGACATGCGTGTATAATCACTTAGTGATTTAAGACGGCGCTCATTCCGTCGGATCCCGGCCACTTAGTCACTCGTAATGAGTGCACCTCTGTACATAGTGTGTTGGACATTGTGCCACTGTCACACATCTATGACACAGTGCTTGAGGGTTGGACACTAAAGGAAAAACTAAGAGCTGGAGCTTCAATCCGGCATCGGAATTGGAATCCGGTGTGTCTTAGTGGATAAAGCGTCAGCACGTAGAGCTGAAAACCCGGGTTCGAATCCCGGAGCCGGAGAGAATTTTTCTCCGGTCCACCGATCCTTCATTCATACTAATGTTTCTTCTGATAGCGTCTGCCCATTTATGGGCAGTCTTTTCTTCCAAATTGGAGGACAGATTTTTTTTACATTCGAGGTATACGAATCAATTCATGATGTACGCAAATGGAATATGATTTTATGTAGTCCAATAGCACTAGATTTATTAGAGCATAAAATCTCGGAGTGGAAGAAAAAATCAGGTGATAGACAACATTAAGATATATGGATCGTATACGGAGACTAAGAGGAAGCCTGAAAATAGAGGAGATTGGAAAATGCTGGGTTTTCAGTGAAGGACCTGCCCTTGAATGAATGAAAAGTACTGGGAAATTTAAAACAAGCTTTATGAATATGAATATTTTTCAACATCTGTTTCATATATCTACATGTTGTGATGCCCTCAGATTTCTGTTTGTTACTTGCCCGTGTCATTTTTCGAACGACATCGTACTAAACGAACCTGTTTCCAGGCGTACACCCGTTAGATTCATAGAGCAAAACTTAGAACATTAGATAATTCCCATAGTTTATTATTTCGTAAATGAAGGTGTCTGGAAGCATGTGATTGCGAATAATTTGATAGAATTTTAAGTAAAGTAGTGGTTATTTCAATTACTATGTGTCATGTATAAAGTGGAAGTGTATATTATTTAAAGACACCCTTTTTCCGAAATAAGTCAGGAAACTGCAAAGATTGCTAAAAATGAAACACTGACTATAATAATTGAAATCTGTCACTTCAGAGTTAACTCTTTCGATCTCTCACAGTACACTGCACACGGATAAAGGTGTAGCGGAGAAGAAAGAGAAGTGACGCAAACATAGTCTATCTTTCAGTTTTGCTGTACCTCGCTTGTGACAGGATATGTACGTCATAATTTCAATATTAGTGGGTGGTGAAAAATTGGGAAGGGAAAAAGTGAATCAGTACAAATGTGAGATTATGATATGAAAGAATAAAAGTTGTGTTTGTAGAACTTCAGTGGGATGACTCCACTGAAAATCATGAATATTTTCCAAATATATTTTATTGGATATTTCACTTCTTTAGAATGTATATTTTCATACGCCAAATGGTTTTAGTTCAATTCTGACCATAAATGATACGTTTATTTTTTTTTAATTAACGCTGTATGGAGGCGTGGCATTTAAAGAGTCGTCAAAATTATTTTTTCAGCAAATAATTCTGTTTTACACATTTTTATTACAAATCTGGTAACTTTTTGTTCTAAAGTTGGTTCCCCAAGTTACTAGATGAATGTAACGGGGGAGAATTTTAATTTACATAACTATTCATTTTACTTTCAAAACCATTTTTCCTCAAGTTTATTTCTCTTGATTCAACACCAACTTTTTTATCCCAAATATAATCAATCTGAATGAAATTTTTATTACAAGTATTATTTTATGAGGTAGTTGCATGTTTCTATACATTTATTTTGTGAGAATTGATGCTAGTTTATTTAGTGAATATTTTTTTCATGAATTATGAGAAAAATAACATTTTTTAAATTTCAAAAAATAATTTCAAAGTGAATAAGTGAGACATTTAATAAAGTGAATGCATAGAAATGTTTCTCTATGTCTTGCGAATGTATCAAAAAAGAAGCTTAAAAATTGAGATCTTCTACTAAAGCTTGATTTGAAAATATTTCTAACAAGAATAGAAAGAGAATAAAAAATCAAAAGCCAAAATCATTAGGGAGTTCAAAATTTGGATTTTGTTAGACCTTTACATAGTAAACATGCTCTCAAAATTTGATTAAAATGATTAGGAAAAAAGTCGTAATTTTTAGTGGAGTGTCCCCTTAAAACTAAAAGCATAAATCCAAGACCATTGCGATTAATGACTAGCGATTACTACAATCTATCACTTAATAACGTCACACGAAACCATTTCTTCCTCTTTCACATACAGGAAAGAGTAGTCACTGAAACTAACTGTGCTCCGTTGCAGTTCTTTTGGGACCACTGATTTAAGCATTTGATTCACAAAAAGTAGTATATTTTGTTGTTCTTGAGGTCCACTTTAACACTTGTTTTTAAAACGTAGTAAAACTTTATAAAAGTTTAAAAACTTTAAAAATGTATAATTATTAAAAACTGTAATATACCTTGTACAACGGACGGGTCCACACCTATGGAGTAAGAGTTAGCGCGTCTGGCCGCGAAACCAGGTGGCCCGGGTTCGATTCCCGGTCCAGGGAAAGTTACCTGGTTGAGGTTTTTTCCGGGGTTTTCCCTCAACCCAATATGAGCAAATGCTGCGTAACTTTCGGTGCTGGAGCCCGGACTCATTTCACCGGCATTATCACCTTCATCTCATTCCGACGCTAAATAACCTGAGATGTTGATAAAGCGTCGTAAAATAACCTACTAAAAAAACAACGGAGGTAACCTTTTCGGCATTGCTTTATGTACCCAATGTCCATACAATAACATATCCACAACATACAGTATACTCAATACTCAATTACAATTTAGTATACATATATTCTTCGATGATAATAATAACACGCAACATACAAATGACCTCCCACTATCACGAAAACAGCATCACAGAGGACAGGAAATACCGAAACTAGAAGCAAAGACGAGCTGATGCAGCGGTAGTTCACCAACCGTTAACAAAAGCACATAAACCAATGCCGAAACGGTACAAATCCGTTGTATAAGGTGCATTATTTTTGTAAATAATTTTAATACTTTGAAGTTTTTGTAAAGTTTTATACAATATATAATATTGGATTCTCAGTATACTTAATTATTCAACATGATAAGTAATTGATTAAAATTTGATTCATGCAATATATAATATTGGATTCTCAGTAAACTTAATTATTCAACATGTTAAGTAATTGATTAAAATTTGATTCATGTATGTCTTGTCTATTTTGTAATTTCAAGATATATTTATGTCCTTCACGTCTCATGTTTTACGCCGGCTCAATAAGTGCTTTCGCAAATTGTCACTTTTTATTCCAAGGTTCACATGAATTTCAAGTTTTTTTTTTCTCTAAAGCCGGGTTCGATTCTTACTCATTTCTGGACATTTTCTCTACAGAATATAAAGTAATACTTGGTGGGGCTCCAATGAGTGTCGGTGCGAAGTCTGCTCTCCACCTAATGCATACTGTCAATAGACACTGTCTATCGTTAGCTCAATATCTGGAGCATTGGCTTTCCACACCCGAGATCAATAAAATTTCCAACCCGACATTTGCCTAAATAACTATGAAAAACCACAGTCAGGTTGGTCGGTCCTGGGATTTGAATCGCGAACCTCCCGAACGCTAGCACCGTGCTTAACGCATGAGCCATCTCATTCTGATTTGCAGTCATAAATGGTCCGTTTGTACTATCGAAAAATTGTTTGGTGATATCGATTAGGTATATTGAGTACCGCTGAATATCGATAGTGGCGTTGACGATTCAAATAGGACATAGGCTACAATAATTGAAGTCAATTTATTTCATACATAAAGTGGGATTTAGAGATTCTGGCTAAAAATACGAGAAACAGGTTTCAATTTGAAAACTTTACAATTAGAATAGTTACAAAATGAATGGTTAGAACATAAAGGAGAAGTCCATTATAGGATTTCACACAAAATGTACAATGACAGATGAATACAGAGACACGGTCAGACTTACTAAGAGGTGGGGAGATCAGTTTTTGGAATCTTGAATACTGATCAGACCAATGAAAGGCTTAATCCGTGAAGTTGCTGCTATTGATGGTGCTGCTGATGATGATGTAAGGAAATATATTTGCTGAGAAATCTCTCCGTTGATTTTAAAGTTCGTAACTACTCTATACAATTGCAGTGGGAACGAAAGCTTTAGCAGGCGTTGTTAGTACTTGAAAGAACAAGTTGCTTTAACAATGATATCGCCCCCATTGTCTCTTTTGTGTCATTAAAAAAAAAAAGAGATCCCTCATAGTCTAATTACCAGCGCGGTAAGTTGTCACCATCAAGCGACTGAGGGGTTTACTTAAAATACCTTTTGTCTCTTTATGTTCTCTCTGACATTTTATGGTTCTTGGAAAAACTGTGTCGTGCAGCTAATTGTGTCAACACGGCCGAGCGGACTCCATGACCGTTACTTTAGACTGGATTCAGAAAAAAAAAAAGGGCTGGACACTCCGATTCCATGTAAAGATGTGCTGTTCAAAATACTTGTTCAAATTTTGGAGTAAGACCAGATACTCATAAGTAGTGCTTAAAAAGAGCATTATACTCGTATAAGCACAAGATAGAGAATGTATACTTACTGTGGAATCAAGTTAAAAATCTTCACTTCCCTACTTGGAATCGAAAATGGGTTCACTGAATTTGTAAACAGGAAAGCTATGACTAATGCCATAGCGAGTGAAATGAACTTCTGATGTGCATGTGAACTTCTTTCTGTGCTTCTCTTCTTAAATAAGTGCCATTAAGACTGTTACGAACACATTTGAATGTATGTTTAGGTGCTTATCGGGCGGGATGGAGCAACCATAAGTACTAAATAGGATTTTTGTGCACCTGTTGTGGAATGAATTTTGTCATATGTGCTGCCCGCGAGCTCGACTCCACCATCAGTCAAACCACGCATTCCTCTCCAGCCATCAAATCTATAGGTCTATAACTAGAGACAAGAATTTTATGCACTATAAAATCCCAAAATATGCATGCATTCATGCACTATTAAACTATAAAATATGCACGAACAAGCGGAAAATATATTAAAATATGCACTTTCGTTTTTGTTGCAAATTTCTTATTTCACTTCACTTTTCTTTCCCTCCCTCCCCCCACAGTTAATAACTAACAACATTTATAAATTGGTTTCTGTGAGGTTCTGCACTTGTCAGTCAATATGCTTCTGTAGGCAGAGATTGACCTCTCTATATCGCAAGCAGTTATGGGTGAAATCTTGAATTTAACCTTTTCCTATTATTTAGTTGTTTCTTTCTTTTCCTTCTTCACTCCTAATTCCTGAAGCTAAAATAAGGGATATAAAATCAAGAAACTCAGGCTTCCATTCAAAACCATTAAAACATGCATTTAAACTGAACGTAATGTATATTTTATGCATTATTAAGCTAAAAATTGCTTAAATATTTATTATGCATGTTTTTATCCCCAAAACGGCCAAAACATGCAAATATGCACGGAAAAAGTGCATATATTTGGAACCGGAAAGTAATGAAATGGGTAAGTACTGAGTTTGAGCTATGTCCTATGTTCCTATAAAAACTTGCATTTGCATGGAATTCTCATCTTTACCTATAATATGTCTCACAGATCTACATGAATTGACATGTTCCTGTCAAGAAAGGACGAACCTGGGGATGTCGGTGCCTCTTATGCAGATCTATGGTTCGTCTAAAATCCACCACCACTTACCATCTAATAACATTTGAACAAACTGCATACGGAAGGTCGATTCGGCGTCACGCAGACACAAATGGTATCCTATTTTTCAAGACAGATATGGTAATTAAAAAAACGTAATTGAGAAAGTGTTGATCCAATGAAAAGGGAAAACTAGAAGAACCCCAAGAGATCCTCAACAACCTTGGGTTTGTCCACCACAAATTCAACTCGACTATATCCGAGATTTTAATTCGAGACGGCGATCGTCGTAAGCTATTACTCTGGAAATCTGTAATTTTTGTCTTTTTCGAAGTAGAATTTTATATTATTTATACTATTTTAGTTTTTGTTGGTAAATCTGAATGTTTTTATCGTGGTGAAAATAGTATCTCCGAAACGATCTATCTACATTGATTCTCACTATTAAAGGAGCACTTGACGTAGGAGTAAATCTCTTCAAAGTAACATGTCAAACCTGCTTTGAAGCGATGATACAATTATTGTGTAGGGATATCCGAATATCGCTAACAAAATTGCCCACAACACTTCGTATGTGGCTGTGTTTTGCTAATTTGATCTGTGGAACGGAGATTTGCATCCAAAGCGAGTACTTAAATGTCCTTGCAAATATTTATTCTTCCCCAAAGAAAGGATTGGTCGACTCCTGGTAGTGGAAAGTATATATTCTATATAACGCGGTTCATACGATAGCATTCTTTGTCAGTATTTTGGAGTGGCATCTGCCTGCTGTAAGACCAACAAGTTTGGTAAATTCTTGTCTCTCGATCTCGTCTCGGTGGCTCATACAGTCAGTGTTTAAATTTAATGTAGTTGTTGTTATTTTTAAAAATCAATTCCTAAATGCTTGTTGTTAAAACATTTTGCATTTAATTTTTACTGTAAAAAAGAAGGATCACCTCATTTTCAAATTGGGATGTCAAAAAAATCGCATTATATCACGTCGGAAATATTTATGACATGGTTCAGATAATATTTCATACCATGGAAACCCACAGGAAAATTTTAATTATTCTAGATGGACATTCGTCCATGTAAGTGATACAGAAATCCCAGATTTCGCCATTTCAAATTACATAGTCCTCCTTGTCTTCCCAGCCATATAACTCATTATCTACATCTATTGGACAGGAACTTTTTCAAATCTTCAAAGTCTTGCTTTTACTAAGCCTATCGTGGAAAATATAAACAGGAAGCTAGGCAGACTACAATTTTGTTATATTCTGGAAAAACCTTGGGGGAAAGCTGCAACCCCAGGAAATGGCATGTCTGGTTTTACAGCCACATGAATCTTTCCATTCGACGCCTCTGTAGTCCCGGGACATGTATTCCTCATCTCTGAGCAGGGTGTGGGAGAAGTAGGCATAGATCAAAACAGTCGAAATGAAAGTGAACCCTCTATATCTGCACAGAATTTGGAACTGAGGTCTGAAAGACCTTTTCTTGTGGGAACTTTCATAGCTTCTGATAATCCAGGGGATCATAACGACCGTCAGAATGTTGAAAACGTGGTAGTAGCTTCACCACCTAAAATCCAGCAGCAAATTTTTTCTGTACCGACATTGCCACAAAACCAACTGGAACGAAAACCGTCGGTAGCCGTCTTCACTTCCTATGAAAACATGCCAGAAAAGACGCAAATTTTTGGAAATATAAAAATGTACTTATAGCAAGCAGACCTGCTTCCAAACGCGAGTGCAAGACTGACCCCGAGGATGAGGACGAACCCGAGTCCTTAATCAGTGAAAGTAAAGATGAAATGTGCGCTGAATGTGAGGAACTTCATGCTGAAACTACAAGCAAGAGTGACTGGATAAAGTGTGTGGAGTGCAAGAAGTCAATTAATGAATAATGTACAATGTATTGTGACCGTTGCAATTTGCGTGGGAAGTTATTTAAAAGAAAACAGAAAAAAGTGAGTGGGGCATTTCATCCTCAATCGAGAGGCATCTCACCCGCACTGTCGGGAGAGTTGGCGTTGCGCGTCAATGCACTTCATTAAAAACAAACTACTTTATTGAAAACAAACTGAAACATGGTTCTGAGAGACACAAATCTTCTTTATTATGTTATTAAATGTGTGTTTTAAGATATTAATTGTATTTGTTTAAATAAATTTTGCATTCGATATCTCTTAGTATTAGTTTATTTAAATGTGGGGTGACTCACCCGACCTTACCCGAAAGTTGTACTAGCATTATCACTGTAGCGCTTCAACGTGCTAGAAATGAGTGTATCTTTCAGATATTATGCATATGTTGAAGATAATTAAATTATATTCTTTACTGCATGTGATTATTCTTTTGAGGAGAAACCTACATAGATTCACTTATTGCTAATTTCAAGTGCATGTGAAACTCCCAAGAAAAAATAACACTATAAACCTTCTTTCTCTTCCTATCTGATCTTTCGTCCAGCTTTTAACATTCTCCTCTTCGTTATATCAGTTTATATTTTTCAGTATATTTTCTTGCACGCTGTATTTCTTTCATGAGCATTTTACCTCAATATTCTCTTCTTATTTTTCTTTATTCTCTCTTTTCATTCTACCTTTTAATTATTTTTTAACTTATTGCATTTATTCTCTTAGCTTTTATCATATAACTTTCGTCATCCCATTATCCTCCGCCTTCGTCTCATTTATGTCCTTCGTCGTCATCTTCTTATTCTCCTTCTTCGTCGTCTTCTTATCCTCCTCCTTCGTCGTCTTCTTATTCTCCTTCTTCGTCGTCTTCTTATTCTCCTTCTTCGTCGTCTTCTTATCCTCCTCCTTCGTCGTCTTCTTATTCTCCTCCTTCGTCGTCTTCTTATTCTCCTTCTTCATCGTCTTCTTATTCTCCTTCTTCGTCGTCTTCTTATTCTTCTTCTTCGTGACTTTGTTATCCTCCTTCTTCGTCGTCTTCTTACTCTCCTTCTTCGTCGTCTTCTTATCCTCCTTCTTCGTCGTCTTCTTGTTCTCCTTCTTCGTCGTCTTCTTACTCTCCTTCTTCGTCGTCTTCTTATTCTCCTTCTTCGTCGTCTTCTTATTCTCCTTCTTCGTCGTCTTCTTATTCTCCTTCTTCGTCGTCTTCTTATTCTCCTTCTTCGTCGTCTTCTTATTCTCCTTCTTCGTCGTCTTCTTATTCTCCTCCTTCGTCGTCTTCTTACTCTCCTTCTTCGTCGTCTTCTTATTCTCCTTCTTCGTCGTCTCCTTATTCTCCTTCTTTGTTGTCTTCTTATTCTCCTTCTTCGTCGTCTTCTTATTCTCCTTCTTCGTGACCTTGTTATCCTCCTTCTTCGTTGTCTTCTTATTCTCCTTCTTCGTCGTCTTCTTATTCTCCTTCTTCGTGACCTTGTTATCCTCCTTCTTCGTCGTCTTCTTATTCTCCTTCTTCGTCGTCTTCTTATTCTCCTTCTTCATCGTCTTCTTGTTCTCCTCCTTAGTCGTCTTCTTATTCTCCTTCTTCGTCGTCTTATTCTCCTTCTTCGTCGTCTTCTTATTCTCCTTCGTCATCTTGTTATCCTCCTTCTTCGTCGTCTTCTTATTCTCCTTCTTCGTCGTCTTCGTCGTCTTCTTATCCTCCTTCTTCGTCGTCTTCTTATTCTCCTTCTTCGTCGTCTTCTTATTCTCCTTCTTCGTCGTCTTCTTATTCTCCTTCTTCGTCGTTTCCTTATTCTCCTTCTTCGTCGTTTCCTTATTCTCCTTCTTCGTCGTTTTCTTATCCTCCTCCTTCGTCGTCTTGTTATTCTCCTCCTTCGTCGTCTTCTTATTTTCCTCCTTCGTCGTCTTCTTATTCTCCTTCTTCGTCGTCTCCTTATTCTCCTTCTTCGTCGTTTTCTTATCCTCCTCCTCCTCCTTCGTCGTCTTCTTATTCTCCTCCTTCGTCGTCTTCTTATCCTCCTTCGTCGTCTTCTTATCCTCCTTCGTCGTCTTCTTATTCTCCTTCTTCGTCATCTTCTTATCCTCCTTCTTCGTCGTCTTCTTATCCTCCTTCTTCGTCGTCTTCTTATCCTCCTTCTTCGTCATCTTCTTATTCTCCTCCTTCGTCGTCTTCTTATCCTCCTTCTTTGTCGTCTTCTTATTCCCCTTCTTCGTCGTCTCCTTATTCTCCTTCTTCGTCGTTTTCTTATCCTCCTCCTTCTTCGTCGTTTTCTTATCCTCCTCCTCCTTCTTCGTCGTCTTGTTATTCTCCTCCTTCGTCATCTTCTTATTCCCCTCCTTCGTCGTCTTCTTATTCTCCTTCTTCGTCGTCTTCTTATTCTCCTCCTTCGTCGTCATCTTGTTATCCTCCTTCTTCGTCGTCTTCTTATGCTCCTTCGTCGTCATCTTGTTATCCTCCTTCTTCGTCGTCTTCTTATTCTCATCCTTCGTCGTCTTCTTATTCTCCTCCTTCGTCGTCTTCTTCTTCTACTCCTTCGCCGTCTTCTTATTCTCCTCCGTCATCTACTTATTCTCCTCCTTCGTCATCTTCTTATTCTCCTCCGTCTTCTTATTCTCCTCCTTCGTCGTCTTCTTATTCTCCTTCTTCGTCGTCTCCTTATTCTCCTTCTTCATCGTTTTCTTATCCTCCTCCTCCTTCTTCGTCGTTTTCTTATCCTCCTCCTCCTCCTTCTTCGTCGTCTTGTTATTCTCCTCCTTCGTCATCTTCTTATTCCCCTCCTTCGTCGTCTTCTTATTCTCCTTCTTCGTCGTCTTCTTATTCTCCTCCTTCGTCGTCATCTTGTTATCCTCCTTCTTCGTCGTCTTCTTATGCTCCTTCGTCGTCATCTTATTCTCCTCCTTCTTCGTCGTCTTCTTATTCTCGTCCTTCGTCGTCTTCTTATTCTCCTCCTTCGTCGTCTTCTTCTTCTACTCCTTCGTCGTCTTCTTATTCTCCTCCTTCGTCATCTTCTTATTCTCCTCCGTCGTCTTCTTAATCTCCTCCTTCGTCGTCTTCTTATTCTCCTCCTTCGTCGTATTCTTATTCTCCTTCTTCGTCATCTTATTCTCCTCCTACGACGTCTTCTTATTCTCCTCCTTCGTCGTCTTCTTATTCTCCTTCTTCGTCGTCTCCTTATTCTCCTTCTTCGTCGTCTTCTTCTTCTACTCCTTCGTCGTCTTCTTATTCTCCTCCGTCATCTACTTATTCTCCTCCTTCGTCGTCTTCTTATTCTCCTTCTTCGTCGTCTTCTTATTCTCCTTCTTCGTCGTCTTCTTATTCTCCTCCTTCGTCGTCTTCTTATTCTCCTTCTTCGTCGTCTCCTTATTCTCCTTCTTCGTCGTCTTCTTATTCTCCTCCTTCGTCGTCTTCTTCTTCTACTCCTTCGTCGTCTCTTATTCTCCTCCGTCATCTACTTATTCTCCTCCTTCGTCATCTTCTTATTCTCCTCCGTCGTCTTCTTAATCTCCTTCTTCGTCGTCTTCTTATTCTCCTCCTTCGTCGTCTTCTTATTCTCCTTCTTCGTCATCTTATTCTCCTCCTTCGTCGTCTTCTTATTCTCCTCCTTCGTCGTCTTCTTATTCTCCTCCTTCGTCGTCTTCTTATTCTCCTTCTTCGTCGTCTCCTTATTCTCCTCCTTCGTCGTCTTCTTATTCTCCTTCTTCGTCGTCTCCTTATTCTCCTTCTTCGTCGTTTTCTTATTCTCCGCCTCCTTATTCGTCGTCTTGTTATCCTTCTCCATATTCTTACTGTTCTTCTTTTTTGACTTAGCCTTTTTCTTCTTCTTTGACGTCTCTGTTGTCTTTTATTGGTACGTCGCCGTGTCCCCTTTTCTGCACTGCAAGTTTTAGACTCGATATGTTCCGCCAGCCATCTTTATTACATCTTCCGATCGCTTTATATTTCCAGGCTTTTCTCGAAAGTATCTCCTTGTGCACATTTTAAATATGCTTACTTTTTATATTCTCTTCAGTTTTATTGCATTATCCTTAACTGATACATTCCAATGATTTTATGTTTTCATTTCTTATTGTATGAATAGGTTTATTCCGGCAATCCTTCACTTTTCTTCAATACATCATTTCTGCTGCTTGGACTATTTATTCGCCAAATAAACCATTACTAGATATGACCGCTGATACTATCAGTTGAAAACTTTTTCACACTACATCAAACACACAAAGATTTATCGGTATTGGAAATCGAAAGTACGACTCCTCGGAGGCATAGCCAGTACTTTACCTGCTAGATCATCCTCGGAGAAAAAATTGTCCCAACCCCTTTAATGTAATGCTGTGTAAATTTTTTTACGCTTCAGTAACGAGTAACCCTTCGAGGTTTGTCTATGCGGTCAGGTCTCCTCTTCTCACGTCAGGCGACTGTGACCGCTTGTCAAAGTTTTTGTAGCGGAATAGAGACATGGCCGCTTGCATTAAACAGAAGAAATAGAAGTACGTAGGGGATAGTAAACAGAATTACATTGTTTGTCTGTTTCCACATCCCTCTGTTGAAATAAGGTCGGTCTTTTTAATTTCATCTGCCCAGTTCTGGCTCACTCATTTTTCTACGACGAGACTGTCATTTTTATGCTGGATGCATCCGACAAAATAAAGCTGCTGTGGTACAGGTACCCTTCATACTCACTTCCACTATCTTCACACCACAACTCAACTGTTTAAATTGAATTTCAAATAATGAATACGAACTATAATTTACCGTTTTCACTGGCTTATTAGACTCCCTCGCATATAAGATCCATCTCTACTTTAGGATATATATATATATATATATATATATATACAGGGTGTTTAAAAAATACGGGGCATAATTTCAGGTATGTAGTTCCCACATGTAGACAATCAAAATAGTTCATTACAACATGTGTCCGGAAATGCTTCATTTCCGAGTTATGGCCTTCACAACATTGAAAATCACCGGAACGTTTTTCTTTCCGCAGGTCGTTGTCATTACAGAAGATGTTCAAAATGTCCACCTCCTGCTTGAATACAGACCTCACATCGATGTCTCATTGACCTGCGAACACGATCCCAAACTCCAGGAGTATTGCGTATGTCCTCAGAGCATGTCACAATTCGATTCCGAAGGGATTCCAAATCAGGCACCGGAGACGAATAAACCAATGATTTTAAATGGCCCCACAAGTAGAAATCGAGAGGGTTCAGATCAGGTGAGCGTGGAGGCCAAGCAATTGGGCCACCTCTACCTATCATCGATCAGAAAACCTTCGATCCAAGTACCGGCGAGCCGTACGACTGAAGTGTGCAGGAGCGCCATCATGCAAGAAGTGAATGTGTTGACGATTGATCAGTGGATTGTCTTCTAAAACATGAGGTATGGTGTTTTCCAGGAAGTTTGTGTACGCCTGCCCCGTAAGTCTGTTTACAAGTACATGGGGTCCAACTAATCGATCACCAATGATACCGGCCCACATGTTGAGGGAGAACCGCACCTGGTGATGCGATGGAACAGTTGCACGTGGGTTTTCATACGCCCACACATGCTGATTGTGGAAATTTATTATGCCATCTCGTGTGAACTGTGCTTCATCTGTGAATAATACTAAGGCAGGAAAGTTCGGATTTACACCACACTGCTGCAAGAACCACTGACAGAACCTAACTCGTGCAGGGCAATCTGCTGGTAACAGGGCATGTACACGTTGCAAATGATAAGGATACAATTGATACTCTTTCAACAGTCTCCAGACAGTCGTATGAGGAACATTGACTTGCAACGCTACCCTTCGTGTGCTGATAAAAGGAGTCATGTTCACAGCCTCCAGAATCTCCTCCTGTACTTCTGGAGTTGTAGATCTTGATCGTCCCCTTCCCAAACCAGGAGAGTTAAATTTTCTATACTCGCACAGACGGTAATGGAGACGTACAAATGTCTTCCGATCTGGATATTGGACATTGTGGGTACCTCTCCTGGTACAAACGACGAGCCAGCGCAGCATTGCCGTCCGCCTTACCGTACATGAAGTGTATCTCTGCCAGCTCGTGATTTGAATACATGTCGCACAGTCTAACGCCTACACAACACTGAATGTAACCTTCGCCTCGGAATGAACTGTCAGAGTGCCCTCTTACTGTCTCCTTTGACGGCAACGACCTGCGGAAAGAAAAACGTTCCGGTGAATTTCAATGTTGTGAAGGCCATAACTCGGAAATAAAGCATTTCCGGACACATGTTGTAATGAACTATTTTGATTGTCTACATGTGGGAAATACATACCTGAAATTATGCCCCGTATTTTGAAACACTCTGTATATCTCCGCATAAGAGAGCTCTCCGACATATGCATAATACAAGGCTCTAGGTTCTGAATTTCTGCTAGATTTTTGTACATTATCAATCACAGACGCTCGTGAAAATAGTGCAAGGTATAACTCACTTACCCGCTTCTGAAACCATCCTTTATCCCGTTGTCCTCTACTTCTCCAATTGTTTTCTAGCTGACAAAAAGGAACATCTCTATTTGTCTATTTATCCTCAAGCTATCTATATTATTGGCATATTAAACGCTTTCTTTATTAACATTAGGTACAGGAACATTTAATACGAGTACATTTTATGAATGACATATTTACATCAGATCTATAGTTAAACACTCTATGTCGGAAAAAATCTCTTTATTAGTCCTCATCGCTGACTGTACTTTCAAACTCCATTTGGTGCCCACACATTTTTAAACAAAACCTTTTTTTGCTTAACTTCAGGCAAAAAAGGACCAATGCTATCAAGTCGTCCTTCTTTTCTTCACTTATGTCTTTTTTCACCCTTATTGGTGACACAGACACAAAGCATTCATTTACATTGTTTCAGAACTAAACAAAACATGTGTATCGTCGGTAATGGCGGTGGCAGTCATGGTTCTTAACTTTACTCAACGTAGTACATACACAAGCAGCGCAGCCTGTCGACGTCTATATAAACTGAAATTATAATCTTAGGCTGAGGCACATTTACTGTTTACCATTTTGTTCAGCTTGGAACATAGATCTATATTCAGTCGTACTTAAAAACTTTTTTTTTGGCACCATTTGAAGTCCTCAATTTTCTTTAGCGATATTTCGCCAGCATCTTTATGGTGTACACTCAATTTAAATTGTATTAGGTTCTGTTTTTTCTTATATGTCTTAATCTCTTTTGTTTGAAACCTGCTTATATAATTTTTCATTTTAAATTTTTGAGCAATTCTGTGTCGAGGCAAACCCAAAACATTGGGTCAGACTAATAAATTAGATTAATCCTAGAATTTATGTAAACGTTGTGATTTTCGTATTATATCGTTTTTTTTCATCATATCACTGTTAATAATAATTAAAGAACAAACTGGTGTTGTTTTTAAAATTGCATATTAATTTTTTACACAGAAAAATCCTACCGATTTCGAATGTAATGTTTTTTGTTCTTTCTGTATAGTCTATTTTAAAATTAAGTTTCAGCTAGGAAAGGTGAATTTTTTTTATAAAATTTATACAAAAAACTGGATAGACCTCATGTCAAAAATGAATACAGTAAGGCTCCGAGAAGAAATAAACTAAACACAAACAAAAAGAAAAAGAAACATTGAATTAATTACCTCGCAAGCATTGCAGCGATTCCTGAGAAGATAGGAGACAGGAAGATAAATTTATTAGTCTAGAAATGAAGAACATCTCTTTGAACAATATCCAGTAATTTACCTTCAAACATGAGCGCAGGTGCAACAACCCTCCATCCCGTGGGATGATTCGCTGGAGAAATTAAGTACACCCAGATGTAACGGAGAGAATGTCGTGGCACAGATGTCTCCAAATTCTGCAGGTTGTCGCGTAGGAGCTGCAGTCAGACACGCTGGCTGATGCTCGCAGAGCGTGTCTCTAGGTCAAGGTGGTGTGACCTTGCTCGAACTATCGTATTATGGATGTCGCAAGGCTCTTAACCTGCAGTGCCGGCCACACTTTATCGCTCTGGCAGGAAACCTGTTACGTCACAACTTGGTGCATTTGGTTCATTCTCGAAATAGAATCTGATTGTATCCGAGATAAATAAGGTGAAAGTAGTCGTGTTCATAATCTGTTTTATATCTCAATAAGCTGACTTAACATTCATCACACTCAAGAACTTCCTTTTATTTCGTAGTGGCCTTCGAGATCAAAATCATTACCAACTGCAATGGGAGCATAATGTAAGACGTAGGTGTTTAAGTGCCGTAATGTATATTTGCAGGTATGCCACTACGGTGACTCAGAGCTAGAGTGCCTGGATTCAAATTCCCTTCAAGTCTGAATTTATAATTTGTGTTGGACAAGTCCGTGGCCCAGACAACACAAGGGTTTCCTTTCGGTACTTCGATATCCCTGTGATATCCTAACAATTCCCTATCATTATTATTCATTACGAGTGTGATGTGGACCCACCGTCTGTGATGCACTCTGGATAGTCTCTCGCGAAGTAAATGATCTACTTTCCTAGACACTAGCGACATCTATGAGCTGCTGGTATAGTGAGGATCACGTAAGAGTAGTTCCTAAAAGGTTCATTTGGCCGTCTCTTCAGTGTTGCCAACTAATACCAGATATCACCAAAGAGGGTAAAATCACAATGCTACGTACTGAAACAATAATAATAATAATAATAATAATAATAATAATAATATAGTGTTAACAATAACAAGTCTTGCTTATTTACCATATCTCATCTTTATGTTGCGAGGTGTTTCCTAAATGGTTCAATAATTTATTTATGAAATAGTACATTTTCTTCCTGGACTTCTCGAATATTATATTGGTAATTAGGATTAGTATGATCTAATTTATTTTGTCAGGCAACATGAAATTTATTGCTTTGACTAAAGAGTTCACGATTCATGACACTTGTCTGCCGATCCGAAGTTGCGTTCGGGAGCGGGTTCGATTCCCGCTTGGGCTGATTACCTGGTTGGGTTTTTTCCGAGGTTTTTCCCAACCGTAAGGCAAATGTGAGGTAATCTATGGCGAATCCTTGGCCTCATCTCGCCATCACCAATCTCATCGACGCTAGTTGATACAGCGTCGTTAATAACAAGTAAAAAAAATCATGACACTTAACCTAAAAATGTATTTACTTACTTGCATTTTCATCAGTTTGTTTTACTGTAAACCGAAATCATTGGTGCCAAAATAACAGTTAGAAAATAACTGCCAATTGTAGTATTGATCAGTACCCGAAATTCGAAACGAAGTTGGTAAAAGAAAATTCAGCCTGAGAGCTAGAAAATCACTATAATCCACTAGCATATTTAGTAATAGTGGAAAAGTGGTTAGGTTTGATCCTTAGGGCATTAAGTAAGCTGATCCGGACTATACAGTCGGGACGAATAACATGAAGTTAAGTGCCTTGCCATTGGACAAAAATATTTGAAGTAATGGTCTTTAATTACTCAGCACAAAAAACACTATATTCCTTCAAGAAATTCATTTAGTCGTGTACAGTGGAGTAGTAGTAGTTACCACCTATGTTGCTACACCTGAAGATTCTAAGATTCTAGGTTTAAATAGGTTTAAACTTTGATTAGTAGAATATAATTTTAAGAGGGATGAAATGCTTGAATTTGCTATGAATATTTTGTTGTACCTTTCACACAGAGTTGAGAGTGTGATAAAGAACCTTCTTGGGGACTACAGTCTTGGGTTCAAACCCTAAGTCTGTCATGGATACTTTCGATGTCAATAAGATACACTGCATTGTCTTAAGGTATACATCGACTCTAGAAACGTCAGATTTCTTAAAAATGTTGGAAAATAATGTTTTCGCCTCATCTGGAAGCTCGTTTCTTCTATTTTTCAAAAATATATAATTTGTACCCATTATCTGAATAATTTCATAATTATTTCAGCCTTTATAATATAAGCGCACTATACGTATTTTCTATACCTTACGCCATCTTCAGTGTCTGTTTTCTCCTATTTCACATTTTCCGAAATTTGTTATCCTTCAGACGGACAAAAATTATACTTCCAATTGGGTAAAAGACTTCATTGAGGTACCAAATTAAAGCTTAAACATGTGACTATGTTGTAAACTAAAATTATTAGTAGAGAGAGACGACGAACGCCGTTAATCCAATGATTACTTAGGTAAATATCCTATTATATGATCGAAATGTAGAATTTTATCGCAGACTGCTCCATTAAGCTTTATATCATATCTAAGTGCTGCATACGTTTGAGGATGAAGACCATGCATCTCGCGAGGCCATATGTTATGATCTCCATGAGGCTTAAAGCATACGGTTGATTGAGATACACCAAGCTCTCTGATGAGTCTGCGTTTTGAGGCTGGAGGGCTACGTTCATTTGCGTCCTGTATGATGCGCACAGTTTCGCATATCTTTCTGAACGTCTTTCATCCATTACAGATCCCGTTGTGAGAAATTTTCTTATCGAGATCCTGATATTTGCCTCTGATGGACCAGGTTTGTGAAATTTTCACAAGACACCGCCTGGACCTGAGCATAGGTTAAAACTTTCAACCGTCCACAAACTATGGCTATTCTCTCTTCTTTAGTAAGCATTGTTTAGCTATATTGCCTGTAAAAGAAAAACGTTACATTTTAGTTTCATAAAAATGGATCGGGACTTTTGAATCACTCTGTATAATAAAATCGAGAAAATACAAACAAATCTGAGATAATTTTTTTTCCTATTTCCGAGATTGTTATAAATACTTAACAATATTGTAACGTAGACACCGGATAATGTTTTCTGTAACGTGTATAATTAGCCTAAATGTATAATGCTGCTAATGTCGAGGAAAGATACGATCATACAAATATTATATTTAATATAAAACCTTCATTCATATTTTGCAATAGGACGTCACGCAATAAATGTATGTCATCATGTTTAATATTTCCGTAGTAACCCAGACCTTGTGTATCTGGAGTGTCTCTCACTGCAAAACGTAAGTATTGTGTTTTATACAGGTTTGTAATGTAGCAAAGAGAAGGGTTGCAGGAAGTGGAAGGCAAGTTAATGCTAATTCTGGGTTATACAAGTGCACTGTATGACTTCCGTCGATGAATATGACGTGTGAAAATTTTACAATTGATTCCATGTTTATGTTCGTATAAAAGTATTAATATACTGTGTTCAAAAACTGTTTGGAATACAGATTAGTTGTAAATGCAAGTGCATTCACACTATGAAGTATATGATTATGTCTCGTGGCCAGAATATAGTACGAAATGGAAATATAAAAATTGGAAATTTATACTTTGAAAAGGTGGGAAAAAATTCATATACCTTGGAGCAACAGTAACAAATAGAAATGATACTTGAGAGGAAATCAAATGCTGAATAAATATTGGAAATGCCTGTTATTATTCGGTTGAGAAGCTTTTTTTCATCTAGTCTGCTTTCAAAGAAGCTGAAAGTAGGAATTTATAAACAGTTATATTACCGGTTGTTCTGTATGATTGTGAAACTTGGACACTCACTTTGAGAGAGAGAGAAACAGAGGTTAAGGGTGTTCGAGAACAAGATGCTTAGGAAAATATTTGGGGCTAAGATGAAGTTACACAGTGCAGAATTGCATGCATTGTATTCATCTAACATAATTAGGAACATTAAATCTAGACTTTTGAGATGGTCAGAGCATGTATCATGTATGAGTGAATCCAGAAATGCATATTAGAGTGTTAGTTGGAAGATTCGACAGATTCAACATTCCAGCAGACGTCGACTCTGCATGCTCCTGCCGCGAAGACCTTCACAGTGTGAAACACCTTCTATTTGACTGTCCTATTATTGAAGCAAAGAGGTTTCAAATAAAGACACATCTTCTGGACTGCAACACCGAATACAGGACTCCACTATGTGAAGTGATCAAAAAACCTTGTTGCTATAGACAATTTATAGACTTGCTAAACTTTATCTTTAAAATACTGTAGATACATATTTCACCATTATCTGTGTAAAAATAAGTAGTATAGATAAGTAGTATACCGTATAACAAAAACTAAAACCCTAGCAAACCGCTTGGGAAATTAAGGTTCTTTTCCGTGGATATTTCATCATCATCATCATCATCATCATCATCATTATCATCAACAATACGATTTGGGCCCATTGGCCCGTTTCGTCTCCATAGCAATATTAAAATTGGTCTTTCCAGCTTTTTCTAGGGCGTCCGATTCGTCTTCTCCCTTGGGGTTTATAATGGTGTAGTCGGTATGGAATGCGGGTTGGTTCCATCCTACATATATGTTCATGCCATTTATTCCTATATTCTGTGATAGTTTCTATAATATTTGGCATATTTAGTTCCTGTCGTATGTCTTCATTTCGCTTGTGGTCCAATAAGCTATATCCTGCTATTGGCCTTAGCAGTCTCATTTCAGCTGCTTCTATTCTCTTCATTTGTTGAGTTGTCATACACCATGTTTCGGATCCATAGGTTAATGTTGGAATCGCCATTGTTTTGTAAAATTTTAAAATTGTGTCGGTCCTAACTTTCTTCTTTAGTGTTCTTTTTATCGTGCCAAATACTGTCGGAATTTAGAGAGCTTCCTATCTATGTCGTTAATTTGTTCATATGATATCATGCAGCCTAGGTAATTAAAACAGTTCACTTGCTCTATGATTTCATTATTAATAATTATTTTTGTTCTTAATGGCGTTGTTCCCTTAAAACCCATCACTTTAGTCTTTTTAGTAGATGGATATTTAATAATACTAATTATAGTTGGTAGGCCTGAGGGAAAAAGATCTTAGGGGAGGCCGAGATATAGATGGAAGGATAATATTAAAATTAATTTGAGTGAGGTGGAATATGATGGTAGGGACTGGATTAATCTTGCTCAGGATAGGGATCGATGGCCGGTTTATGTGAGAGCGGCAATGAACATCCGGGTTCTTTAAAAATCACTTGCAAGTAAATAAATAATTCACACTATGATGAAGAAATATATAAGTTTGATGTTGAGTTAAGCAGTACAGGTTGAAATTATGTGTAAAAATTGGGTCTAGTTTTGTTTAGTGGGCGATTGATGTAGCTGACGCCACCAAGGCGGCACAGGAGCCTTCTTCGTCACTGTGAACCGCAAGTGCAATAGCATCATATGCAATGCGCTTTACTGCTGTCTAGCTACCTTAGTCTGCTTCACATTTGTTTCAATTAAATTTGAACAATTCTCGGAATTAGCGATATGTGAAAAGCAGTAATTCACATATTACACTAAATCATGACTGCATCTTATGTTGTCTTAAAGATACCGGTGAAGTAGTTATTAGAGAGGTTCCGCACTTTGGTTGCCCACTAAACGTCTAACGCTATGTTGACGTCAATAACGGCTACATTAATATTGCAATATTATTACACTTTTAGCGTACTTTTTTTGCTTGCTACAACAGTTACACGTATCTAACCTATGATTAAGATGACGACAGTTCTGATTACGGAGACTATTATGTTGGTATGACTGTAGCGATTATGGATCTTTTTTCAATCTGAAAATTCGGTACTTGGTGAAATATTTTTAGTCACTCAGGTTAGCATTTTCCCCATCTTCATAACAAACGCCACGTCGTTTCTATGAGCAAAGAATTCCTTGTGTGTGACTTTTTACCCGTCCGCTGTAAGCTAACAGTTCGTTGTTCTGGTTTCTCAGGTGAACTCTAGCTACACGGAGGAACATCGATAGAACAGGGTGTCTTGCAACAACGTTGTCTCTCTTCCCGTGGTTATCCTGATTTATATTTTTACTCTTCCATTAGTAATATTTTACTAATACGTTGCGTGGGGAATTAAATTCATCATAAAAATAGACTTTCTGTTTAATCGAAAATGAGTTGAAGACTACAGAGAGAATTCATACCTTTTCATAGCGAATTTAATGCGATCATGGTATTTTAAACAGCAGTAAAACACTTTCTTTTACTCGGCATGTAGAATTCGTATAGAAATAAAAATTAAGTGAAAGTATAAAGTTTTATGTTTTATTTAACGACGCTCGCAACTGCCGAGGTTATATCAGCGTCGCCGGTGTGCCGGATTTTTTGTTCCGCAGGATGACATAAGCCTGTTGCATTTAAGCACACTTAAATACCATCGACCTGGCCCGGGATCGAACCCGCAACTTCGGGCAAAGAAGGCCAGCGCTATACCAACTGCGCCAACCAGGCCGAAAAAAAATTAAGTGAATTGTAAGAACAACTGTATGACGGGCATAATGTTCATGGACAGAATAATTTGTTTGGTAAAAATGTGTACATCACGAAAACAATTTCCTGATAGGGACATTGTTGTTTATTGTTGTCAGTTCTCTCAATATAGCAAATTAAAATTTTCGTGAAATACACTAGTCAGACATTATGCAAAATCCAATTTCTGAGAGACGAGATATTTGTAGCTGGAAATTTATTACTTCCGATTATATTATTGCAGAACTAGATTCGTTTTGACGTAAGCGAGAAAGAGCCGGTTAATTTTTCTCGAGATATCTCCATGAAGCAGATAGTTTCTTTACTCCATAATTTATCGAGACATACCTCCTGACTTTTTTTATCTCTTGTACGGAGGTGGGATCCGAAGGCTTACACTGCAGCCTGAGGCTTATTGCGCTTACTACTCCTATTCTTATAAATGATTGGGTAGCCGAACGGCCGCGCTCTTATACAAGTACAGCACGCCTCATCGTGAACTTCACCCGAGCTATTGTATGGGTGAATGGGTATGTGAATTAATGATGGCGAAATGAGTCCGAGGTCCAACGCCGAAAGTTAACCAACAATACCTCCTGACTTTACTTTTCTTGCGAAGGAAACCTTGCTAGTGATTTCTGTAGTTATTGACAGAGTTGTTCGACTCCATATGGATTAAACAGTGCATGTCGTGAAGTTTTATCAAGTCGAGGATGTTGCATCTATATTTTAATTCGATTTAAAATAAAAGAATAATAGTAGCTTAGTTTCCAAAGCTTACCAACTTTAGAAAAGGGCCAAAGATTGCAGCGCGTTCATAATGCCTGCATACGTTTCATTTGCTACATCCGCAAATACGACCACATTACATCTTCCCTTGAAACGCTCCAATGGGTAAGATTACAGGACCGAATATATATCCATTCACTAATTTTCCTGTATCGCATCATCAATACTTCTTCGCCTAACTCTCTCTCGGTGCGATTTAATTTCTTATCCTCTTATCACAGCATGGGTACTCGTTCTAAAAATGACCCTTTATTATCTATGCCTTGCCATAAAACAGCTCACTATCCTTCCTCGTTCACAGCATCAACAATTCGTTTCTGGAACTTTCTACCCAGCTCCCTCAGGAACTGTCGAACGATATTGCAATTTAAAAGTGAATTGATTAAACACGTGACCAGTATTCAGGTTTAATTCTCCTTTGTCTGTATATGTGTAGGCCTATATATGTAATTTTCCTCAGTGTTGTATAGTTATAATTTATATTTGAATTTGTTATTCTTGTAATTTGTAATATTGGTTCACTTACCGCTTGCATATTCATTGAGGGGCAACTTCTAGCCTGATGTTATTTTGTAATTATTATTTAGTATGTTCGCATTATTTTACTCGACTTGTGCCTGTATAACTATATAAATTTTTACTAATGTTCTTTAAATATTAGTATGTAAAATTGTATCAGCTTCTTTTGTTTCTGGCTAAGTGGAAGAGAAGGCCTGATGGCCTTAACTTCGCCAGAATAAATAAATATATTATTGTTATTATTAAAATATATTATCAGTATTGTTTCAATACTACCTGTATATATCCGAAATATATTAAATGTATCGTTTTTAAACTGAATTAACTTGCAGTATATTTTCTTAAAATCAAGTCTACTTCGAATAATTGAATTACAGAATGTTCTTACTTTGTAATTTTCTGTCATCGTAATGTTCGTCGTCGCCATCATCATCATCATCTTCTTCTTCGTCTTCTTCTTCTTCTAAATATTACAGTCTTTGATTCGATTCATCTTCACTTTGGTAAGGATTATCAGTCTACATTAAAAATTCGCAGCTAGTAGGACGCCTGGTGATGTGATGAACATAGCGTTAGACCACAGCTTAGAAGAACATAGCATAAACACAAAACCGGTATCAAATCCACGCCTTAGGCAAAAAAGGTAATACTTACATTCCGGAAAAATTGGTGTTGGATTTGTGGTTTGGATAAACTACTGTTTGAGCCATGAAGGGTAACATGTAATATAAAATGAACATAATTTCGCTATAATTGAATCCCGGTCGAGGCAAGTTACCTAGCTGAGGTATTATCCGGGGTTTTCCCTCAACCCAATATAAGCAAATGCTGGGTAACTATCGGTGCCGGACCCCGGACTCATTTCACCGGCGTTATCACATTCATTTCTTCCAGACGCTAAATAACCTGAGATGTTGATACAGCGTCGTAAAATAACCCACAACAAAACAGTGAGCAGTTACGTTGTGATTTCACAACGGTCCTCTAATTCTACTTGTTAGCATTAGCCACGAAATTGGTATACGTATGTGTACATTGGAGCGGTTCGTTTCAACAGAAGCTGTGAACGCCTTCCCTCGCTGCTGGTATTATGCAAATGTTCATGCTATCTTTTGTACTTCGTGTAATTCACAGTTAATAAAATTTTAATATTCAATAACAGAGAAGAAGTTTTGTTCCTAAAGACCGTACACTTTAAGCAATAAAGCTTCAGTGAAATTTGTTGGATCTGATTGTGTTGTTTGTTTACTTCTGTGTTGTAAAAATTGCACGCTTTTTCACAGACTTAAGTGCCGATTTTATGCCTCATAAAATGAATAGCCTATATAATTACAGCTATGTTAAACATAATGTTTGACTATAATTATATGTGTACAAAACCGCGTTTGCTTATCATAAAATAAATAAATTTTCATTAACGTTTTCGATACATGTGTATCATCTTCAGATGTGAAATGTTAGATTAATATGATGAAAACCTTGCCTATTAGATGGAACTTAATGTGGTAATTTTCAACTTAGGTTGATCTATGATATACATGCTATGTTAGGTTAAATCACAATAAAACTGTTTAAGAATTGTAACCACTATTAGCGTAGTTATTGAAACGTGAACACTTTGTATAAACACTTTACAAGTTTAAATCACTTTGAACATGTGTTGGCTGTATTTGCCGATTTAAATCACTGCAAGTCATATGATATGATCTAAAATATATAAAGAAATTAAAACTGTTGAAGAATTGTAACCACTATTAGCTTAGTCATTGAAATGTGAACAATTTGTAAAATCAGTTTAAAAATTACAGCCAACATATGTTTAACGTGATTATAATTTTTAAAGTGATTTTACAAAGTGTTCACATTTCAATGACTACGCTAATAGTGGTTACAATTCTTAAACAGTTTTATTTTATATTTTAGATCATATCATATGACTTGCAGTGATTTAAATCGGCAAATACAGCCAACACATGTTCAAAGTGATTTAAACTTTTAAAGTGTTTATACAAAGTGTTCACATTTCAATAACTACGCTAATAGTGGTTACAATTCTTAAACAGTTTTATTTTATATTTTAGATCATATCATATGACTCGCAGTGATTTAACCTAACATAGCATGTATATCATAGATCAACCTAAGTTGAAAATTACCACATTAAATTCCATCTAATAGGCAAGGTTTTCATCATATTAATCTAACATTTCACATCTGAAGATGATACACATGTATCGAAAACGTTAATGAAAATTTATTTATTTTATGATAGGCAAAGGCGGTTTTGTACACATATAATTATAGTCAAACATTAATAGCTTATCGGCAAACTTCAACATGAAATTGTTAAACATAATGTGTTTTTCTTCTTGCGGTATTACTTATATTGTGACAAGAATGTTTTCTAATTTGTCCAAAGTGTTACATTAGAGCAGATTCTATTATACAGAACCGCAGTTAGAAAACTTGGAAACTGATAATGAATTTGTAATTAAGATGCGAGACTCGTGGCTCAGCTGTGGCGTTAGCATTTGCTGGTAGTATATTTATTAGGTTAAAACTGATAAAATACCGCAATTTGATAAGTGAATTTGTTTCATTACTTGGGCCAGGTGTTAGGTCTCTCACACAGATGAGACACACTTAAGAAATTACTGAGTGCTCTCAATTCTGTAAGTACCTTCGGTGTCGTGGAAATGTTCGAAGTCGCAAGAACTTTATACACATACGGACATAGCTCCGGCGTTGTAACTCGGAACTCGAATTTCCAGCGTATTAGCCAAATGCACCGGTCACAAGTCAGTTCTGTTGAGGGCACAACTTCATTGAGTTCCACCTGGAAAATATTATTGCTAAAACAATGGAATTGGTCTAACTTCGTTATTTTGTAACTGAGATTTCAAAAGAAATATTTCAAGCCTCAAGAAATACTTTTTTGTTACTAATTATGCTAATAAATAATCTGGAAAATTTACGACAACTCAAACATGCAGTTTCAGGAAAAGAACTCCTTAAATTGCATGAAATGATGGTTTATTCCAAATTCGTTTTATGACTTTTGAAACCACTTAAAAGTGCCAGAAATGTGGTTTCGAAAAGCAGAAACTGAAGACTATTGGACAATAGACGGAATTACATACGAAATCTTTATTCTTTTCTTTGTTTGCCTTTCTTACCAATATTATGTAGGAAGTACTGTATGTGTCCTACACTTGCCAGTCACACATCGTGTGATCAGTAGGGCACAGGGCCACCGCTAAGACAACTCAGGGCAGTAAATGACAAAAGACAAACACTCAGTTCCGTGGAAGGAAGATATATCTCTTCCATTGCCTATGCCGGGAATCGATTCACGGACAGCTTGAATGGGGATCACATACGTTGTTTATAGAGCAAAGGCGTTGAATTACATGAGAAGTAAAAGTGGAATATTAAAGATCTAACTGGTTTCATTAAAACTCTAAAAACAAATGGCTTGATAATTTTTACAAATGAAGACTCTTGAAAAATGCAATTAGAACAAGAATACAAAAAATAAATCTCATCTTGAGTCGAAAGAGATCAATTTATCCTGTTCTGATGTTACTGATTCTGATGATAAAATTTCCATATTGAATATTTTATTGGAAATTATTTTTTCGTGCTCAGATCTGTGTTAAACTTTACAAGTAATAATAATAATAATAATAATAATAATAATAATAATAATAATAATAATAATAATAATAATAATAATAATAATCCGTGGCGCTAAAGCCCGTGAAGGGCCTGACCGACCAGCCGGCTGCTGGCCTCACGCCCACATGTCGAAGCAGAGGTGAACGATCATCCAACCAGAATGGAGGTATCGTGTGGTTAGCGCGATGATCCCCCAGCCGTTAAACTTTACAAGTAGGGTATTTTAATTTTGGGATTTTACTACGAAATATAATTAAAGTTTTGATTATATAAAAAATAAGCCCTGTGGTAAATTTCATTCTATCCATATAATAATAAAATTTATCTGAGAGTAATATAATTACACTTAGGTTAGAAATTCTGAAAGTTTGTAATGCATAATCACACGGGATCGCAATTTAACACAAGAGGGAAATGAGTTCTGTAAGAGAAAAAAGCCACCGTCGTAGCTCAGGCGGTAGCGCGCTTGTCTGCTGATCCGGAGTTGCGCTCGGACATGAGTTCGATTCCCGCTTGAACTGTTTACCTGTTTGAATTTTCCCCAACAATAAGACGAATGTCAGGTATTCCCCAACCGTAAAACGAATGTCAGGTATTCCCTAACTGTAAGGCGAATGTCAGGTATTCCCAACCGTAAAACGAATGTCAGGTATTCCCTAACTGTAAGGCTAATGTCAGGTATTCCCCAACCGTAAAACGAATGTCAGGTATTCCCTAACTGTAAGGCGAATGTCAGGTATTCTCAACCGTAAGACGAATGTTAGGTAATCTATGGTGAATCCTGGGCCTCATCTCGCCAAATACCATCTCGCTATCACCAATTCTATCGACGCTAAATAATCCAGTAGTTGATGCAGTGTCATCAAATAATGAAGTAAAACGAGACAAAGATACGAATCTCGTAATTTAGAAAAAGAGGAAAAGATAAATTGAATTATTATTAAGAAAAAAAGATTTTAGACTAATCAGTAAAACAGAGTTAACAATATCATTTACTTAAATAAATAACTAGGAAATACCTACCATAACTTTACGGTACCTAAGAAGACATATCGTAAATAAGAGGGCACCAGCCAAAATTTACCGACCGCTTCTCGTCCACATCAAAAGCCAACTTCGATAATTAATTGTCTGTAATCTATCATCCTGACAAAGGGGCTCATGAATTCCGCCTTAAAGGTGCCTCAACCTCAGAAGTGGAATTCAGTTCTGCCAGATCAGCCGACTTCAGAAGAATTTGTCCATATGTAGAGACATTGGAACGCAAACAGCATTTTATATTTAATAAAATGAAATAACGAAAATTATAATATTTTACATATATTCGTGAACTTTCCAGATTTAATGGGAGAACTTCATTTAGCGATATAGACAAGAAACACAGACGAGATACAGTTTTTGAAGTCCAAAAATTTAATTTCCATTTTCGTATGTCCATTACATAAAAGTCCACGAATTTATGACTATAAATGTATGTCCAATTAATTATATGTGCAGTACATTATGTCGATCTAAAAATTTTATATCCACATAATATAACCTATTAGTTACCACCGTTTTCTGCTTCTTCATCTTCAAATAGCTTCAGACGGTAACTAATAGCTTTAATGTTATTAGTGATGTTACCCTCTTCCTTGTAGCGGTTGTAATTCTGAACGATCTGTTCCGCTGTCCCAAATTTACAAAGTACGATCATTTTTAACGGGATGTCGCAAATTCCGATCCCCGCCAAGCACTTGGGTTATAATAATTTCATTATCTTTTTGATCCTCCTTAATGAATTCCATGATTTTCTAGATCGATGTGTGACAGTGTGTTTTTGGAAACGATTGTGCCATCTTTCGGCTAAGTTAGTTGTTCGATGTTGTTGTGGGATAACCTGATTATAAGTTTTCGTTATTTCAGGTTGGAATCTTGCTGGCATTTGAAGGGTTCAGAGCCATAGTGGGCCAAGCGCCATTTATTAAAAACGGAGAAAGCAAGCGTTAAAATTAAGTGAATAACATAGTTTAATGAAGATTGACATATCATTTAGTTTGAATGTGTGCACTTTATATTACTTACTATATGTTTCCATTGCATTATGGTGATAACTTCATTTTAACCCTTGTTTTCTACGGTTTTAGTAAATGGCGCTTGGCCCGCTATGGTTCTGAACCCTTCATTTCTCTTCTCCTTCTTCGAGCAGGTGTTTTTCTTATGTAAATTCTTTCTGTGTATATGCAACACTAAATCCATCATTTTAGACTCAGTATTATCTGTATGACTGTCAAAAACAACGTGAACAGCTGCCAATGGCACAAAAGGAATTTATATTAGTTGTCAAATTTCATTTTTCGTACGCTGATTTTGTTGGCCTATAGTCTCAATAAATACTAATACAGAAATGTAAGAATAATTATAATAAACAATAATGATGCATGTACTGTATTTGTATAATTTTGCCTCATGGAGAGACTTGCACACTTAACTCTGAATAAATAAATACAAATTATGCATTACGCGAATGGACATAATAGGCCTGTAATACAAAATAATAATAATAATAATAATAATAATAATAATAATAATAATAATAATAATAATGATTTATTTTAACTGGCAGAGTTAAGGCCATTCGGCCTTCTCTTCCACTCAACCAGTATGATAAAAAAATTACTACAGTGCTATGAATATAACA